>NC_089852.1:7091206-7193706 GCF_036373705.1 Amia ocellicauda
GTAAGCTCTGAAGCTTATCGTTCTCACACATACCTTGGCAGAGCCTGCTGCACTCCTGCCAGGGGCCGTAAGCATCCCAAAAGAACTGTTGCGGTTTGTCTTCAATCGGAATATTGAATGTGTACCTTACATCAGGGTTGTATAAATTACCCACTGATAAAACCTATGCGAAGATAAAACAGACAGATGATTAATATTTTACACCGGTTCTTTTTCAAAGTTTCAAATTCCACAGTGTACTGCTGGTATTTGCTGGTGAGAAAGGAGTTGGGGAAAACAGTCATGTTTTTAAACAAGGTCAAAAAAAACAGATGTTACTTCATAAAAAATCAGTTAAATTAAACTAAATTAAAAGTAGTTTTGTTGACTACTTTGTGGAATACTTTGAAGTATTCCACAGATATTACTTTCACCATTAATCTTAAAGTCTGAACTGATTTTGAAGAAAAATACTTAATCCTTTGCATGGAGCAAAATACAGACTAAATCACTTGGAACAAATGGTATTTCTAAGACGGTAAAAATACCTTACCTGAACTACAATTTCTTCCTCAATGCGGTCTGTACAGTTGATTCTTTCAACGACATGGTCAGAGCCACTGTACTCTATTACAGCATTTCCTACTTTAATTTCCCTTTTAAACATGCTTACGACAAAATCCCCGTTAAGCAGGTATTCTCCATGACTGTTGGAAATTGCTGGCGAGGGGAAGCAGAAATACATAATATTACTGGAATTGAATGGGGAGAGTAACATACAATCAATTAAGTGAATCTCTTGTTAAACTATTTAATATTGTACACAAACATCAATCTTATTGATACATATGGTAACAGTGTTCATGTTTTCTTTACATTTTAGAAGTATGTGATAAAAAGATGTACCTAATTGGGGCAAAATAATCCAGCATTCCTTGAAAACTCAGTGGTTTCCTGCTAAACAGCAGTCTACTGCACAAATTCACACTAATGCGATTATGTAGCTAATTTCCTGAGTTACTTTCCTCACCATTTCACCCATCACAGTTATATGGCTACAAAGTCTCTTTAAGTGGACTTGAGACATACAGCTAATGCTGCCTAGTAGGATAAGATGGCCTGCATGTTGCTAGTCAGTAAAACAATTCAGAGTCCAAATGGTTATAGTAAAGAGAAATCTGCAAAGTTCACATGTTAACACATATGTTAGAAAATCATCAGGGTATTGAAAAGTGACTTAATTGTCTTTTGAGTAAGATTAGCACCTCCAGAAACACAAAGGTTTCTTCCCCCTGTAATTTCCTTTAAAAATGCTAAGAGGATGTCACAGCTCTTAAAGGCAGCGGTTTTTTGTATTCACACAATATCCACAGCTCAACTTTTCACACTTGCAGAATTGCATGTAAGCATATGCAAATGTTTCCATTACCATCATTAAATACAAGAGCACTTGATGTTCAAAGGAATACACTATTTATATACAGTGTTGGTTTAGTTCTTATACATTTCATAGTATAGTATAGTACTGGTTAAGATCACAAATATAAAACTAACAAAACAAAACAAAAAACACAGATGTTAAAAATTGTGATCTTATCTTGTTACTTTGATCTCCATCAGTTGCAGAGGTAATGGTGTTCCAACTACTGACTTTAAATTTAACAATTTTGAAAAGCTGAAACTAAATTGTTTCTGTAAATAACTGTTAATTACCATAATTTGTATTTTCTTTAATACAGTAAGCTTTAGCTGTTAAATAGAACATATATTGTAATGAGTTAGAACTAATGCTTTTTTGGGGTACTATGTAATCTGTTGTTCTTAAAGCTCTTAAACCAAGCTAATAAGCTTGAAATAATCCTAACTGCTTTCCCTGTTACAATATTAGAAAACTGCTTTGTGTATTTGATGCTGAACCGTGACAGTCAGAACACCAATTATAATCTTTCATACAATCACTTATGGAAAGCTAAAGAAACTTGGATTCTGTCCAGTACAGAAAGCATCAAGAATTGCAATGTAAAAAGATAATATTGGATGATAGTGGCCTATACTTTCTCTTTATAAATATGTAAGGCCCTTACCAAGGTAGTTGTCATCTTCTGGTTTCCCTGAGTAGCTGTGTTGTCGCACATCAATGTTTGTAGCACCACTAGGAATATGTACAACAACGTTATATCCTGAAATCAGAAGGATTCAAATGTGAAGAAAGCAATGTTAATTGAAAAAGTGGCTAAACAGCTTTTTCATCATGTTTCATATTAAAATTTGTAATATAAAATAAAATAATATTCCTTACCATAATTAACTGTATTAAAGGTTCCTGCAACTGTCTTGCAAGAAGAATTGTCACCACCACAAACCCCACATTTATCTCTCCTTGCTTTTGAATTCAACACATGATCACATCCAGCTTGCTGTACAGAAAAGAAGCACACATTGTCACACGAAAATATATGAGCCTCTTACATGGAAATGTAATGTTATTATTATTATTTTTTTTTTTTTTTATTTCTTGCCAGACGCCCTTATCCAAGGCGACTCAGATAATGTTTATTTTTTACTTTGGGCCAGATTAAATCAAAATTTTGACCCACCAGCTAATAGCAAACTACAAACCTGTATATTATAGCGGTTACATTTATGATTAGAAGAAAATGTCATCTTACTAAAAATGAAGCCGCAACTGAGTACAGTTCTGTAGTTTTCTATTAGCAGGTGGGTCAATCTAGGAATTGGCCAGCATAAGTTTATTTGCTTCTAAGGGTGCAGTAAATACAGTTCAATATTTGTATCAAGTGATTGAGTGTTGAGTTATAATTTCTGTTTTTCATTTTGGAATTTAATTATTTTTTAGTGACACCTCAAATGTACAATCTTGTGTTTCATAGGTTTAGAAATAAGATCAGACCTCTGGAGTATAATACATTATTTTCATTATCATATCATTTCTATAGCAAACATGAATACATTTCTATATTAATTGGAATATCAAGGTACCTGAACCATTTACACTTTTACTGAACATAAAACATTGGACATAAGACAATTATTAAAAATAAATAAATGCTGAATTCCTAATGGTTTGCTTCTCATTAGAAAACCTATTGTCAAGCTTTTCAGCAATGCACTTATGTTGAAATTTGAGTTAATCTCTAAACAATAATTTCTGGCAATGGAGAATAGCCTTCAGCAGCAAATCTACTTGGTGTTTAATTGTATCGACTATAATATTTATATTTCACTGTTAGTCAGAAAAAACATAGCCTAGATATCAAAATATTTTTGTTTCATCGTTAAATATAGTTATTTTAAGTAGTTTTCTTACCCGGCATAGACCCTGGACGCAAATGTCATTAGTATCTGGCCCACAAGGGGTGCCATCAATAACTCTGTCCCTGAGCTGGTAATAGGCAGTGCTTCCTGCAACTCTGCAAAAAAGCTTGCAGCGGTCTTTCATTAAAACTGTTAGGGGAAAAAAGAGAACCAAAACAAAGCAATTACAGCATAAAACAAATCTGTAGGACAGTTTTCCTTCATAAAAAGTTGTTAATGAAAAAACTCCAGATGTAAAAGGTGTTAATGAAAAGAAAACTCCAGTCAACTTACTTCCGCTGTACTTGGGAACCCAACGCACATTTGGAGGTAGACCATTAATGTTAAAATGCCTTCCGTCAAATGCTGCACACTGTTCCTCCCTGAAGTCTTTCTTCTGCTTGGAACAAGGCTCAGAGTTGCAGGAGCGGAACTTCATTCTGCGCCCAACGCAGTATTTCCCCCCGTTTCTTGGCCTACAAGAGCAACAAGCAAATCGGGTTATTGTCTGCTGTCCCTGGAAGTGAATTAGTGCTCCGTTGTCTGTGAGCTTAATGTCTCAAAGGTCGGATTCAAACATAAAATGTTACTTCAATATTCATTTTTTTGGACATTGACAAATTCATGATACACTTAATTTCATATCGATAAAATGATCCCATTTGTTTTGATTCAGTGAAATTGAATACTATACTTGCCATTCGTGTGCTACTGGTTTTAAGCATTCAACAATTTGATCGATCACAGTCCTGATGATTTAATAACACAATCAGACTGAAATGTATGACCTTCAGGATTTGCTTACACAGGTCTGTTGCACTCCCTGACGGCAATTTTGATGCCTCCTCCACAGGTCCTGGAGCACATTCCAAAAGGACTCCATACCCCCCAAGCGCCTTCAATTGGTGAGGCATCATGCTCCTTTAGTATACATAAGCCATGTTTGCAGTGCTGTTTGGGTTCAAATTTAAAGAAAATGATGAGCTACAAAAATGTAATTAAAGTTCATTTGTATTTATTATTTATTTGTTTTATAGACACTGTGCAGATAAGTCTTTACAAAGAAAGGCATGTTGCATGCACAGATCAAGATCTTTGATGTGAGTATAGGTTATTGTATAATTATTTTACACATGTTGATGTGAGTCAGAAATCTTATACATGTACATATACATTACATAGACATGTATGTATGTGTATATATATTTTCCACAGCTATATTATTTTATTTTAATTATACAACCTGAGAGTAATTAACCTAAGGATTTATGCGATATAACCTGTAATAAGTACATAAAATGAGCTCTTGTTATATGTGTGCGGCTAAGTGATTAACTTCACTTTGCCCCAAAACCTTTCAAGTACAAAGCCAAGCAGGAAATGTAAGTTTTTGAAAAGTACTAATTAGCTACATGGACTAAACCAGTAATGAGTGGGGGGATCTACAGAAGGCTCCCTTCAGTTTGTTTTTTGAATTACTGCTTCACATTAATAGTGACTAATGCATTTCAAAAAGTATAACTACCAACAATAGTGAAATTAACAAATGAGACTCATGTGTAGATTACTCCAATGAATTATTAGATTTGTTGTGTATGTGGCACATTTTGAGATCTATATGTGTTTTCAGTTTGTATTGTTGTCTATCAGATCATATCAGTAAAGTACAGTGAAGGTAACAAACTGACAGAAAGGTGGTAAATGTTTTGGTTACCTTTCCCAAAGAACACTCTGTGCCATCAGCCCATGGCATATGTTGAGTACGGCATCCTTTCTGCGCCCCCTCTGGGCTTGTGCACCAAAGTCGTCGGCACTGTGTCTATAACAGACAAGCAACATTTTGGTTATTTATCTGTATGTGGATGTACATGCTGACTTTCAAATAAATACAGCTCCTCAATATCCATGCACTACATGGAGAGTGGTCCTTATTTATGCACTAAAGGTATAGCCAGAGAGATGAACAATCCAACACCAATGCTAAGATTCTCCACAAAACATTAAATCAGGAAACAATCACACATAGGTACAAGTAAAATGTAATATTACACAAAACTTTGGTTAGTAACAAGTTAAAAGAAACAGTAACAAGATGCCAAAACTGGGCTGAGACCCCCTGTATATGTGTTTGCTCTCCTAAGACTTTTAGTAAAGCCATATTCATGATCATAAATAAAGGAATAATACATGAGATCCAACTGTAACATCTTGCTAAACTTTATGGGGCAGATGAACAGTGAAACCCAGTCACCCCCTCTGACCAGGCACAAGCTCTTTATTGTATTGGGTTTGATATTTTATTTGGGCTCTGAGACCGGGATTCTCAGATTTGTGTCCAAGACGACAGCTGGAATCCGACCACATAAGTGACAACAGTTTAGGAGTATAGGAACAAGATAATTAATGTCTTCCTTTATGTGGTCACTTACCATATATGGGCACACCTGCGTTCCAGGTCCAAATATTAATTCACATTGTTTATTAACATTGTATATGCGTCCTGGAAGTTGTTGAGGCAGATTATATGGTCTAGATACTGGCTCATCAAGCAAGCATTCGCCATACCCTGTACTAATAAGAAATAAAAAGTGTCTTAAAATAAATACCAAATACCCACCTTGAAGAAAATGGTACAAAAAAATACACTGTTCAAAAAAATGATGTAAAGATTTAATGGCATTTAATCAGCTACATAAACATTTGCAGATTTATTACTAAGCTGTGCTGGTGTATAATGCAACAATGCAAACAGGAGAAAGAAAAACTCTGAATTCAAAATAAAAACAGTAATTTACATACTCAAGAAACTCGGTAATGTATTTTCTGCTACATTTTGACCACATCCAAGGGTTGGTGTAATAGTTTAATGTTGGTGCCATTACATGCTGTTGGTTTTTCACTCCATCTTCTTTGCATTTGTTACTATCATCATGGGGCATGTTAAACCTACAGGAACAAACACATATTTTTTATCAGTGGATTTATTATTTAACAGATCTTTTCATTTCTTGTCTAACATCTCTTCCAAGTTACTGACCATATTTTGCAGTCTGTTATGCATTAAACCTGTTAGTTTAAACATTAAAATATCCCTCTTATATTTGGTAGCCCAGAAATAAGAATCAGTATTTGTTTGCTGAAAATCACCTCACTAAATATATACCGTAGTAAAGCTGTAAAAGATAATTCTGTGATTTGTGATTTTGTTTCATTAGTTCTAACAAATCTGATTAAATAAATAGCCTGGGAAAAGATTTTACAAAGAGTTATAATTAAACATGTCCACAAACACACGAGTGTCTTATCAACACAATAAAGGTCACAAGATTGAGCTATATACATCAGCTGTTCCATCAATCATACAGCTTTTTTTAATTGACATAAATTACAAATTCAAATGTATAATATGTGTTTTCTCTGACATTATGCTGTTATGTTTGATACTGAGGTCTGCAAAATCAGTTCTAATTGAGGCAACTGAGTTAAAAGTGAAATAATATACATTATACTTACACATGACCAAGTTCATGGGCTATTGTAAAAGCGGTACTTAATCCATTATCTTCACTAATGGAACAACTCCTGTATGCATCACAGACGGTGCCTAATTCTGCTAAGCCTGCAAGAGTCAGGAAACAGGTTAGTGTGCCCTGATGGGTAAGAAAGGCTTTTCAGAAATAGGAGCAATTCACAATACGACTAAAACAATTCATCAATGTGCTTGTGAACAATACAAATTTAAGTATTTACAAGAGAAAAAAAACATCACACTTAACATGCAATCTTTACACGTGAATTCCAATTTATTCTTGGTCAAATGATTTCAGAGGGGAAACAAACTTACCTAAAGTGTCACATTTATCACGAGCTCTGCAAATATCCTGTCTAAAAAAAAAAGACACAAAGAGTAAGCGTATACACGTTTTTTGCAGTTTAGTGCCTTCATAAAATGCATATCTGTTTCATTCACTTGATTTTTTTTTTTTTAACCAAGCAAGCAATAACATTATGGTTCACTGGCATAAAATACTTTCTCACCAACTGGCAAGTGAGCATGAAAACAACAATTCCATGTCACTGTACAACGAGAGTATATAATTTATAAGGCAGAAGAAATCTTCTGAAAATGATCCATCTCAGTCCATTTTAATCAGTAAGTCAATATGTCATTCCTAATTAAAATAACTTGCCTGCATAACCTACATTCTAACTGCTTATTTTGACCTTTCCAACAGTCTCTTCTGGGGGTCACTGACCTTGGCTGAGTTTAAGATTTCCCTCTCCGGGGCCCTTTTTGGATAAAAGTCTGGGCTCAGAGCCAAACTGTATCTTCTAAGCACACCCCTAACTTATTTATAGTTTTCTCATTTAGTTTTCTGTAGTTCAGAATAGGAGCAGTTTACCTTGTTATGAGAATCGCAGTGTCGTGATGAGAATGGTGGTTCTCATCTTGATTATTCTGGGTTTGCTGCCATATGCAAAAGTTCTTTAAAGTGGTCTGTGCATTGAATGAGATTACAGGACCCTCCTATGAATGAAGCACAATTACATTTTAGTAATATTTCCGTTTGTAAATTGTGCACTCACTGAAATTTAACATTAAAATGTTAATTAAAACAACAAACAATCTTACCAGTTCATTATTTATGACAACTAATTTCACAATGACAACATTAATAAGATTTCCAATACTTGGATCTTTATAAATAGAGGCCACCTGAAAAAGAAAAGAAAATTATTAACAGCTAATGATAGCAATCTAAGATACTAAAAATATGTTTAACCAATTTGCTACAATCCTGTGCATCTTAGATATTGCTAAGAAAATGTGGTTCACTGTTGGAAAGTTGATTCTTGCCTGCTTTCCAACAGTGAATACCTGCATTTCCAGAAATAAATTATAGATCAACTTCCCTGCTCCATGAGAAACACAAATCATGACTGTATTTTTAGAAAGTAGGCATAGCAAGTCATACACACAATACACCTGTGTTAGGTGAATTACTCAATAGTCAAAAGTCTGCCAAACATTGTACAATGTGCTGTTATTTTAAACCTTACAATCTACCTATTGACTAAAAACATAAAAATAAACAATATCACTTACGATAGACATTAATGTGAGAATGTAGTGCTGAAGGTTATTTCCATGATGTTCAACCATTTTGCTGTCCGCGACCACCATGACTTCGACAAAACGAGGGTATGACAGAAAGCGCTTTGATCTTCTGTGGGGTCCTGAGACAGTGGTGTCATTCCCATTTTGTGTATTTTCTGCTGCTGAAAAATGACTTGAAATGCCAGCTTGTAAAGTCTCAAGATCTGAAAATATACTGCCTGGATGTCCTTTCTTTAATTTTCCTTTATGTCTTCTGTGTCTATGCTTGTGTCCTAAAAACACAAAGACAAGAACGCCAACAAAAACACTATTAAGCATGATTTTACCGACGATCCCAAAAACAAATCTCTATGTTCTGAAATCCTAAATCAAAGTGTTGTTACTAACTTTAAAACACTTTATTCCACTTTTCTAGTTAAAATGGGCAAATAATTATTTACAGTATTTAACATGAAACACTAATACTGTATGTATTACAAATTATAGTTTGAGAAAGCAATGGTGATGTTTCTTTAGTACTGAAAATCATGTATTACTATTCTTCTTCTTCTTGTAAGTATTATTTACAGAATAAAGTAAAATAAATAAATGTGCTTTCTTTCTGTGAACTGCATGGGTCCAGAGGCCTTGAGAAAGGGGGGGGGGTTCATGTTAGGTGAGCCTGGCAGTAAGCCACAAACTAACATGGAGCCAAGCATTTGTCCTTAATAAAAGCCAATGTGTACCCACATTTTTAGTAATTATTGGACCTTTGGACATATTCAGAACCATATTTTTAAGATGAATGATTCTAAACTTCTAACACAGTCAATCATGTTGTCACTGGGTTCATGGTCATTTGAAATTATATAGTTATTCTAACATTTGTTTAATCATTACTCTTAATGCTGAAGGACACAAAGATGCAGCTAAAATATTTTTGTGTCCATTATATCATTGCATATAACTTAAAGCATCTGTTGTGAAATTGCATTTTGGGGAAACACAAAGCAGAAGAAGAACCAGCTTTAATTGAATGTGTTAAATGTCTACTATTAGGAACTCTACAAAGTTATCACTGCACTCATCTTTTTTCCAGTCTTCAATAGTTAAGTATATAATAAATATTTCTTACATATGTATAATCCAAATAATTCATGTATAGTGTTAAAGATCTGTATCACTCCACTACAATATAGTTTACAATGTTTCCTAATAGTATTGGAGATATCAGATTTCTTTATCTTGCCTCAATGTAGGTTACAGGAAGTGCAACAGTCAACAGGAATTTGAAGCAATAAACTGAGATGCTACGATACCACACTTGACTTTATTTTAACATGTCCCTGTAAGATGGTATTCTGAATTTTGTATTATTAGTGATATAGTTTATTTGGCAAAAAACAACCTTACAATTGTTGGGAGTGTAAAAATATCGCTATAGCAAATGTTCAAGCTTCAGTTGATCCTGTTTTACTATTAAATATATTGAGTTAAGTTGTGTTTCCGGGTGGTCGGTGTAGACATTGTAGAGTAGATTGTATAGGCAAAAAATGAACTATATTTCATTAAACAAAAACAAAATAAACTAAACAAAAACTAACAAAGGAAAAACATTTCTTTATAATAAATAACACTTTGATCAAGATCTTCATGAAAATACAATTTAAGGCAATGCTTTTACGTGCACTTGATGATCTTTATCTATCTCCCACTCAGTTGAATGAGCACTCTGCTGAGCTTTTATACCTTTTCCCAATGTAGCTCCTCCCATTAAGTTATACGACTGCATAATGACATAGGTAAACTTAAACAACTAACGATCAAAAATAACATATGTATATTCTATTTTACCACACCTGCATTTATAAATATCAAGAAATTATATATATATATATATATATACACATTCACCTAAAGGATTATTAGGAACACCATACTAATACTGTGTTTGACCCCCTTTCGCCTTCAGAACTGCCTTAATTCTACGTGGCATTGATTCAACAAGGTGCTGAAAGCATTCTTTAGAAATGTTGCCCCATATTGATAGGATAGCATCTTGCAGTTGATGGAGATTTGTGGGATGCACATCCAGGGCACGAAGCTCCCGTTCCACCACATCCCAAAGATGCTCTATTGGGTTGAGATCTGGTGACTGTGGGGGCCAGTTTAGTACAGTGAACTCATTGTCATGTTCAAGAAACCAATTTGAAATTATTCGACCTTTGTGACATGGTGCATTATCCTGCTGGAAGTAGCCATCATAGGATGGGTACATGGTGGTCATAAAGGGATGGACATGGTCAGAAACAATGCTCAGGTAGGCCGTGGCATTTAAACGATGCCCAATTGGCACTAAGGGGCCTAAAGTGTGCCAAGAAAACATCCCCCACACCATTACACCACCACCACCAGCCTGCACAGTGGTAACAAGGCATGATGGATCCATGTTCTCATTCTGTTTACGCCAAATTCTGACTCTACCATCTGAATGTCTCAACACAAATCGAGACTCATCAGACCAGGCAACATTTTTCCAGTCTTCAACTGTCCAATTTTGGTGAGCTTGTGCAAATTGTAGCCTCTTTTTCCTATTTGTAGTGGAGATGAGTGGTACCCGGTGGGGTCTTCTGCTGTTGTAGCCCATCCGCCTCAAGGTTGTACGTGTTGTGGCTTCACAAATGCTTTGCTGCATACCTCGGTTGTAACGAGTGGGTATTTCAGTCAAAGTTGCTCTTCTATCAGCTTGAATCAGTCGGCCCATTCTCCTCTGACCTCTAGCATCAACAAGGCATTTTCGCCCACAGGACTGCCGCATACTGGATGTTTTTCCCTTTTCACACCATTCTTTGTAAACCCTAGAAATGGTTGTGCGTGAAAATCCCAGTAACTGAGCAGATTGTGAAATACTCAGACCGGCCCGTCTGGCACCAACAACCATGCCACGCTCAAAATTGCTTAAATCACCTTTCTTTCCCATTCAGACATTCAGTTTGGAGTTCAGGAGATTGTCTTGACCAGGACCACACCCCTAAATGCATTGAAGCAACTGCCATGTGATTGGTTGGTTAGATAATTGCATTAATGAGAAATTGAACAGGTGTTCCTAATAATCCTTTAGGTGAGTGTATATATATATATATATATATATATATATATATATATATATATATATGTATATAACAAAGTTTGTGGGGATAACCAATACGCCTTAATTAATATATGTATATTCACATAACCAATACTCTAATATACAATTACCCCTCTGTCCAAGTACTCATGTGCACTCCCATCTGGGCTCTTTAAAACATTGAATGTCATTCCCACTGAGAGCAGCACTAACCCTCTGACTATGACTAGGCTCAGTCTCACGTTAAACAGAAGCAGAAAGTACCTACTACTCTTGTTCTTATAAAATAATAAATCAACTGTTCTTTTAAAAGATAGTTTAAAACCGGCAACTACAAGAAAACAACAAAGTAAATGCACATTTCGCTTTTGATCTTCCCACCTCAGGTTCCTGATCATGCTTTAACAAGTAATTTTTTGTACATAAAGATGTATACAAGTTATTATATTGTATGTTTATGGCAGTACAGCCTCCATTTACACATACACAAGATGTTAACTGATCAATAAGTATTTAGCAAAGTATGTGGTTAGTTAAGAGGAACATGTTTCTCTCTATATACATATTAATATTTTTCCCAAATTAATGTGCACATACAATTCTGTATTTATGGTGTAAATTAAAAGATTTGAGGTCAGACGTGTGATTTATATAGCATAACCTAATGTTCTGTTACTGATGAACTCCCTTAATTGTTTATTTTCAGGTCAGTCACCTGTCAGCTTTCAACCATTAACAAAATTAAGGGAAGAGATCGCTTTCATCATTAACAGGACAAATAGAAGCCTAGATAAAGACACTACATAGCTCTTCAAAGCTGACTTAAGATCATGGCAGCATCTTAAGAGTACAACTCATAAATAACCTCAATTAATAAAATAACAAGAACAAGCCAGCTGCAAAGAAATACGATTATGTATTAGACTGTTGTATTAGGCCTATAAGTCAAACTTATAATGAACAATGAATCTTGAAATATGACTCAGTTAGAGATTTGTGTGAGATAAATAAAGTATTATTAATAATTTTGTGAGTTTTGTATGAAAGAGCATATCTATTTTATTTAAAATT
This sequence comes from Amia ocellicauda, assembly GCF_036373705.1. Classification (NCBI taxonomy): domain Eukaryota; kingdom Metazoa; phylum Chordata; class Actinopteri; order Amiiformes; family Amiidae; genus Amia; species Amia ocellicauda. The sequence continues at coordinate 7,103,800 of NC_089852.1, forward strand.
AGCTTGCTATTTCACCTGACTACAGCAACTTATATCTTATTCAAAATGAGTGACAACTGATCTTGTTTTGTCTTAGGCTGCTTCACCTTTGTACTTTACATGGGCATTTTGCTGAGTTGTTGAACTTCAAAGGGCAGAATTCAACTGGGCAATCTCCTTTCCATTCATTTTTGTGAACTTGTTCTGCAGAGTTTACTGGGGCATGGTGCAATAAATCAAGTCTGTTTTCTATTCCTGCCCCAAGAGAGCACTGAGATTAGTGGTTACATCCCCAGTTGTTGCCCAGTCAAGACATGGACATTAGCTGTGACTGGATGTCTCTGCAAACGCTTTCCATCACAATAATATAAACATGCCATTACCTGAAATATCACATGTATTATTGTCCCCTGATGGGGATTTCTGAGGAGCATCCTTTCTGTAGACAAGATGAGGTTTGTTGTGTTCTTCTTCATAGTATTCTCCATTGTGGTTGTGAAGAGGTTCTACAAAATATTCTCCTTCGGGAGACCTGAATGTGCCAAGCTTAATAGAGAGAAAGAGGAAAAAAAAGATAAAGAAACATAAAAACATCCTAAAGTGTAGTATAGACAAAAGTCATGCAGGAATCGGTTAATACTTTTTATTTTGCTATAGCTAAACCCAAACGTATGCTGTACCATCTTATTCAAGTTTAACTTCAATGCAATGGATTAAATAGGCCTACATACATACATCATAAATACATCATGATCAAACATTCCTAGTAACAAATATAAACCTATTTTCAACTATTTGTTCCTTTGTTTTATTTGTGTTATTCAAATATGTACTTACTCATCAGGTACCCTAAGATCTATCTCCATATTACAAAGGCTAAACCTGGATATTCCAGAGACAGATATGGCATGCCATTGAACACAGCCATTCTGATTAATAAACAGTCAAACCATTGAAACATGCACACAGTTCAAGCAACATAATATGCTGCGTCCCAAATATGGAATAAATTAATGAACTATTTAAGCCTACCACAACTTGGTTAGAAAATACTTAAACTGGTTTCCTTTGTTGTGTTGTTTTAGCACATTTCCTTGCCGTGCTAGTAACACGCCAAACAAGACCAGCTGATTGCCCGACTCCCACACACGTCAATCAACTTCTTAACACATTTCCTTTAAGGTGGTTTAAGGACGCAACAACTCATAACTGTCCTTGCCTCATTTATCAGAGCCCATTCACAACACAGTCAGTCATTTAAAACGTATTGGCCGACCTTCATAAAATGCACACTATCAATCACCTCTAACCTAACACCTTTATTAAAACAGACCAACAACAAAACTCAGACACAATGCAGGTTCCTTAAGTTGAACTAGCGGCCCAAGACAGGTCCGCCCACGCATTGGACATCCCAAACCATCTGCAGCAGGTAAACAAGCCCACACCGAGCAGTGATCTCCAGCACAGCACCGCCTGTGCCTGGGAATGAGCCCCTTGTGTTTCCGACACACTGACTTGTGTCACTTTGTGGTCATCTCTGTGCGCCATCTCGTTTGCACAAACACGTGGAAACTGGATGCCCTGGGAGCCAGCTGTTCCGCACTTACTGCGCCACTACGGGTGTCTTCGTTGACACTCTTTGAGGGGATGGGAAAGTTATTTACCATACAAAGGTAAGCATATTAACCTTACAAATAAATGTACGTCTATCGTATAAGACCCTCCTTACAGTGCATTGGCTAGATCTCATCCTGCAGAGTATAATTAATAAGATAACGGTGGCGGATACAATTGTCTATATGTGCATCCTGCCTCCCTTTGATTCGTTGTTTTATCATATCGACATTATTACAGATAGTGGGATTTAAGTGAGGTGCACGTAGGCAGCAGAAGTAACTTGTGGGAGACACGCAGAAACAGTTGATCCGTCACTCTCATTGACGTCATCGCCACCCCGCTGTTTCCCCCCGGTGCAAACGTGACGTCAGCCGGTAGTTTCTGGATATTCATTTAGCAGCTTAGTGCTCTTCCACATCTGTAGTCATGCACATGAATCACGTTTGCGTTTAAACACATCACAGACTGTACTGCAACTGTGTGTACTTTAATATAGGCATCATGCATACACTAGTGTTAGAGACAGTGCTGTTGTTATGTAGTTTCAACATCCGCTCATCATTCGGGACTTTTAAAGAGTGTGTACTATAGCAGCCTAGCAATGACAGACAATGCACATCCCATAACGCAAACTACAATGCCAATTCGTTTATTCCAGTTCTTAATAAAGAGGAGATGTGCACGTAGATGAGATATACTTACCAGCCCCGAACAGAGGCTGATGATCGCAGTGTGTTCTGGCTTTGCGTTGACATGTCCTTTGTAAAAACAGTGCTTGTGATCGGTGTCCTCTGCATCCTCGTCTGGTGAAAATCCCGTTTGGTTTTCACTGCTGCCGGGTACTCCCAGTAACGTGACAGTGTAAAGAGGTGCAATAAATCCCGAGTCCGGTGTGAGGTTGATGTGGAAATCCTGTCCAAAAGCCTTTATTCTGTAGTAGATCTCCGAAGAGGACCAGGGATCAGAAAGGCTGCCTGAACTCTCATCAATACTGCGCTTTCTCCTTTTGAAGTGCATGCTGGTGGGCAGTGGGTCACCAGCTTCATTCACTCGGGTGGGATTCACTATCTCAGCCACGCTCAGCTGCTCCAGCCGTTTTACTGAAAGTTTACGAAATCATTCATTGAGGTTAGGATAACAACTAAAAACGCACAAATTGTACATATGCAATAAACTCACGCCTTGTAAACACTCATTTCGGAAGACTTTTGTATGCATGATCAATTCTAGTTATTCCCAGAAAGAAAAAAAGAAAAGAAAAACTCCCCTTTTTCCCTCCCTATAAGCATGCATAGAAATCCAACTTTACCTGGTGTTGCATTTCTGATGGGGTTCCCTGTGTCTGCTGCTGCTACATTCAAGAAGTCTGAAAGTGAGGTTAGCAATCCCAGTGCCCAAAACACACGATGCATGATTGTCCGCTTTACTTCAGACAGCAGCCCCTTACTACCGGAGTCCTTGTGCCCCCTCCTCAGTCAAACGGGCTCAGAGCTGTAGTCCAAACTTCCCAGTCAACCAGACCGCCTCATCCAGCTGTTTTCTCGTCGGCTCGTAAGTGATCGGGTAGGTATCGGTGATTTGCGTTTTTATCGGGAATCTCTCACGCAATCTCTGGTGAACATGCATAATGTAAAGAGGGTCCTACACACCGACAACTGGTGGGTGAGTTTCCCAGCTCAGCTTGACTCAGGACTTCAAGGGGCGGGCCGGCTGAAGGTACATTGAGAAGCAACGCACGCCTCTGTTGGCAATGTAGTAGTAGTAGTAGATCAGAATACATTTTTTCCCTTACTATTAAACGTGTTATACAAATGGGTAAGATGGAAACATAATCAAAGATCTTAAGTTATCTTAACCTACTTCTCAATCCCCGCCTCCTAGCCCCTTTATAAACGAAAAGTTACTTTCAGTGAAAAATGTTGTTGAGCTTGTCTACATATATAGTAGTTTATATATATATATACTTAAAGAGTTTTATTTTTAATTATTCATTTATATTCACATTTCATTTTTAATCATGCGTGACCTTTCTGTTATGCCGCCATATCCTGTCCACACAAAAAAAAAATCCATATAAAACAAAACAAAAAACGTATCCATTTATTCGAATGACTGTATCTGGGAAAGTGACATTGCCATGTTGAAGGTGGTGTCTCAGAAATATGCAAATGTCCTTGTCCCTGGAGATGTTGTGTATTGGACTGGGGTCAGTGGGTGTCCATGGCGTTAATTTCAATTTCAGAGGTGCTACAAACTGGAAGGGCTTGAAGTGCAACTTGTTTAGCCTTGTTAATCATCAATAAGGAATATAATAATATAACTAAATATGTAATGGAGCACTTCAAAGTGGGGTTAAGGTAATTTTTAAAATCCCATTATATATACTATTTTAGAGATCTGTTTCGCATACAACAAATCTCATTCCCATTTTACAAAACAAATATGAACATGCGTTGATTTTATGAATCAGAGTAGAGAGCTAATAAGTACAGTACATATCAGAATGAAGAGATACTGTATGCACTGTTTTATGAAAACATGTTCTGAACATAGTGACAGACTTTAATTTTGAGTTAACCTTGAACTAGATTACAAATAAGACTAGAGGTGCAGTCACGCAGTAGTTAGCTTACAGTTTATTCAATGGGACAATATTTGTTATATTTACATATTTATGTATCACAACATACATATACTATGGGTAGATTTTATTATGAAAGCTAAAATTGTTACACATTTAATCTCTGAAATGTAAACAAGTATTTAAATTTAAACTGTATATCTGCATATTGAATTGCATAGCATATCTTCCTACCAAAATCAACATAATCCACCGTAACAAAAGCAAACATATGGTGTAGCCAGTCAATGTTATAATAGAATCATCATAAACTACTTTTTAGCAGGTAGGTGGGTGTAAAATTGACCTTGTTACTAAATCACACCTGGCTTAAAAACACAAGTCCCTCAGAGCTGGTTACTTTTCACACATCAGTTAAAATTCCTGGTGATTTTTAGTCCTGTGCAAATGTACTTTTACTGCCATCAGTATATCTAGCATAAACATTTAATGTTCTGGAATTCCAATACTCTATTGTTAAAGTATTTGATACATATCAGTGTTCACTATTATCATAAATGGGAAGGAATCCATATAAGGAACTATTCAATCCATTGCTGTTTCTAAATGCATTTTTATTCAGTTAAACTCGTAGATTTTATTTTGTCCAGAATACTATAGAAGGAGTCACGCAGAACGTCTGTCAGCACTTCATATGCTCCACAAACATCTTTGAAGAGTTTCCGTCAAGTTATGTATATAATTGCTCACATGCAATATCTCCTAAATTTATTCATACCCTTGATGAACTGTACACTGCACAATGTTGGTTATATGAAGGCTTGGATGTAGGCATTGAGCTCTTACTGTGCTATAAAGTTAATTGTGACCAAGCTAGAGCCTCTTATACAGTGCCTTTTTACCAGCTAAACCATCCTAGTATATTTCAGAGCAGGGATGACGTTCTTCATGACTTCCCCTGTTTTTTTTTATCTTATCATAAAACATGGTCCCAATCATCTCAGATGCCTTTTCACAAAGCATCTGTTGGACACATAGATGGATGGCTTCCTAAATATACTAGGATGTTTTAACCAAACCCCCTCCCACTCATCAAAAAGCTAAAGCTCAAATATATGTACAATCCGAGAAGTTTATAAACCTATTCAAATTAATCTTAATAACCATGTATACAATTATCTTTATTACAGAAGTAACATTTTCATTTAATCTCTTCAATTTAAGCAGTGCCTTCTGATAATGCCTTTAACTCATAACTCATGAATGATTTCATGGAATGCACAAACTCGTTTCCATACAGGGAGAATGTTTTAGGCTCATAATGCAATTATTTTCCATTGCAGATTCAGTGATTTGTTATATTTGATTGTAGGAGAGAACATTGAAGGTAGAATATGACAGCTAGGAGTACATTTCATCTGCATACTTGTTTAAATTGAAAATATTGCTGCAAAAAAATTGGTTTGAGAGGAATTTGTATCACTGGCACATTGGCCATTGTTTTGATTCTTCAGTATAAAATTCAGAAATGTTTGTAGAAGTCCAGGGAATGGTTTCCGTCACTGTAGTTGATTAGCAGCACACGTTGCTCATGGTGATGCAGGATCACCAGACACCTTGCTGTAATGCAGGAAGGTGTCATAACAACATGTAGACATTTTTAGATCAGTCAGTAAGGAATCCACTATATGTTATGCTAGACTGTGTCCTTTCACAACTCGAGATGCTGTTTGCAAGGAGATTTGCATAGTGTACATCAAGAGATTCAAGCTGGTGTAAGGCATACAGTTTGTCCATCATGGATTGTCTTACTAATTTGTGTATAGGTCCATATAGGCAGTAGTTACAATAACATACAGGGATACATTTGACCCATAATATGAGCATTGTTAGTAGCTGTTGATTCAAATTTCATTTTGATTGACACTGACTTTCACTGTACCCCAATGGCCAATGTCTTGTTTGGAACAAAGTTAGTTTGTCTGAAGTCAGGCTCATGTTACTAGTCAGTTGAAAGATGTCTTGCATCCCAGTAACACCATCCAAAAACTCATTCTGCAGCTGGTTTCTACCTTGACAGAATCCCAAGACCTTTGCAAGCATGCATGATGTCATTGGAATTATAATAATGATTTAATTTCCATTCGTAAGCATTATAAATAGACTGGTGAATACACATCAAAGAGTCATATGCTAATACATATTGAGTATATCAGTATTTGTTCCATCCTCATCCAGCCTTATATACATGCATGTTACTTTAATGTAATGCTCTGTTGGGAGGAAGTAGACTATTTAGCATAATTAGTCTCATTCAGAAGAAGGTACTGATAATTGTCATGCCTTGACATAGTAGAATTTTTCTGTACATTTCAGTTTTTGTATTTAAAATGTTTTAATTTAATATTTTAATTTAGATACTATAGTATTTCTATATATAAATATAACAACAACAACGACAAAAAAAAACCCAACAAATAATTGGAAAATACCTTAGGGGTCTCTGTCCACAGAATCAGGTGGATATTTTATTCTGTTAGTGCTAATGTTTTTAATTTTTTAATTTTACGTATGTATTAATACTCTAAGGGGTGGTTTCCCAGGAATAGGCCTTAAGCTAGAATAGTTAATCAAGAAAGTGACTTTCTGAAACACAAAGATTGCACCTGGCCATGTCTTTGTTAGTCCTGATTAATTTAAGTGTGTGCACGTGGCTCAAGCCTACAACTACTCATAAAACCAGGAATTGATTATAAAACATATATCATTGTGTGGAATCGGAGCAGAAGACACAGACTAAACAATGGAACAAGAGAAGAGAACATGATATAAAAATGTTGAGGTCAGAAGAGAGAGGTTTAAGACCGGCGGTGGACCACCGAAGCAGGTACAGAATTACTCATTAGATGACTTACTGAATGGTATTATCGAAGGAATCCAGATAATGACCGCCTGAAGAGTTCAGATGGTGGAATTGAACACACCCACACTGGGTATGGATTCTTCACTCTGCTTGTATTTGCTTTTACTGGTGGACCATTTTAATATTAATTAACCCATATTAATTTGACTTTCCTTTTTACTTTTATTCTTGTTGTTGACACTTTTCAAGAGGTGCTTAATCCATTTGATGAGCCACAAGAGAATACACCTTCCATATCTGCTGAGGCAAGGTGAGGAGTTGGTGCTACTACTGGTCAGCAGAATAAACTTACCATGCATGAAAAGTTGGCCATTGAATTTCATGAGTACAAGGTGACATTATATTAAAATGAAAATACTTCAGGTTGAATTGGACATGAAAATGGAAGAGAGTCAATGCAACAAAACAGATACAGAGGTGCTGCTCAAGGCAGTACTGGCTTTGGTCCATCAATCTCTGAAACAAATGTAAAATAAATAAAGTGGAAACTGAAGTGGGTGTTTTTATTCACAGCAACCAATTTTTATTAACAAAAATGTACTATTTACATGTGTAAACATATTTTCTTCATCTTGCACTTAATAAACTTTGATACATAAGCTAAACCAACCACAGACAACACAAGCAGAAACAGATAAAAAATAAACATGTCAAACTTGTGTATTTAGCATCAAAAATCCATCTAGTTAGTATGCAAGTCCACATCTGTCATTCTCTAGCCTAACATCTGGTAGATCTTCATCTTCCATTTGAGGATCTGGGCAGCGATGCTGTTTGAAATAGTTGTGGATTACAGCTGTTGCAGTGATGGCAATGCAGCATCTTCTTGGTTCAAAACACAATGTTTTCTATAGACACTGGAAATTATTATGCCACACACATTAAACATGCGTTCACTTTTGCCAGACCTCTGGTGCAGATATGAGCCTGGTTGGTCTCCTCTTCCAAACTGAACAAATTTTGAGAACTGTAAATTTGGAGAGCATACAGCCTAAACATCAATTGAAAACCAGTTCTTGCAATTCATGTACTCATTAGCAACTGGTGTTGAGGGACACTTGATTGGAATATGGCATCCATCCATGCAGCCAATAACTCCTGGGAAGTTCCCATATTTGTAGAATTGTACCTTGTAGTTGGCTTAGCTTTCAGCATCAGGGAACTTGATGAACTCATGTTTCAGTTCAAAAATGGCCCTGCAGACTTTATTCATTATTTTACGCACTGTTGCTTCACTGACATCACATAAATCTCCAGTTTCCTGGTGAAACGTGCCTGATGCCAAAAACCTCAAGTTAGCAGCACTTGAAGGGTAGCGGGTGTGGGCTTTCCCCTTTGGGATGAAAGTAAAAGACTGGGTTCAAGCAGTGAAATGATCTCCACTGTATTTTCTTTGTAAATGTGAAAATGGTCTCGGAAACAGATTTAATCAAAATCACTCAATGGGTTGCTCCTGCCAATAAGTCAAATATCTGTCCTCTGTGGTACCTGTTGGTCTTCATTGAGATAGTCCAAATAATCCATGTCTCCATTGACAAACAGTGTTAATCTGAAGTTAAACCTGCCTCCTTGCAGGTTTAATTTAAGGCTAAATCTAGGACTATTTTAAACTATATCTGAGAAAGCCACCTTGAATGAATCCAGTTTAAAAGGGAAATTTGGACTAAGACCTGGCTTAATCCCTGTCAACGAAACCATCCCTAAATGTTTTGACAACAGATGAGGAGAGTGTTTTTTGTGAAATGCCTTTCAATGGATGGATAAAAACAACGTCTTGGCTCCTGTGGTCCTCACATCCGGGAGCCCCATCAAACGTAACCTAATCTTTAACTGGGGGAGAGAGAACAGCAAATATATCCCGTTGTCTTGAAAACCATGTGTGTATGACATTGACTTATGGAATTAGGAATTGTACTAGTACATAACTGACAGACGCTTCCTTCAAGGCATGGTTTTCAACTGCTATTCCTTGGGTTGTGTCTCTATGGACTCAAGGCATACTTTATGTAATTTCACTTCCTCTCCAGTTCTGATTAGCTGATAAGAACAACAGAACACAAAAATCAGGAGTTGAAATGCTTGCTTAGAATAGAAAAGTATAAGGTATACATTTTAACTGTACTTTTAACATACTTAGACTATAGCATAGTTATATATTTAGCCATATCTTGAGGTCTACTTAGATGTGTACTGACCTGATTCCACGCAAACCACTGCTGGTAGGTCTCAGTTACGAGTCCTGAACCTTCAAAGTGTCCAAAGAGGTGGTACTCTTACACACTCTCTAATGTTTATTGTACAGTCTCGCCAAAGCGGACTATGGAAGTAAAACAAGATAAGACTACTTACTACTTACTTTAGCAGAAGTTAAATACAATACCCTGAGCAGGGTTATCTTACATGGTTGTGTGTTATAACTGTCTAAGATTGTTTTACCCAGGTAAGGAGTATTACTTGTATAACAAATCACATTATGTTAATAAAACACTGATGATTATCTGTTGTGTAGGAAAGATGAAACCAAGGTGTGATGTTTTAGTCCAATTTCACTGAAGGGTTCATACGACAGTACCAAATTACTAAAGCTGTGGGGAATACACTGGTATTTTTGTCTTAAACTTGACCCTAGTTCAATGTATGTTTCCACTAGTGTTTTTTGTTTTGTTTTTTCTTAACCCTCGTCTGAAACCCAAATTTAAGTTCACATTGTAATGCAAATCCTCAGAATATTAGTGAGACAGAACATTAGTTTAGCTGCACACACAGTTCTAGTTGACATTTTAATACAGCACTGTACATTGAATTTCATTAGTTGCAAGATAATGTTAGTTTTACATCATAGATATGAATGTAGAATTCTGTAGTAGGATACAGTACGCATTCAAAAATTTATTAAAATATCATAAATGTATTTAAGTAAAATGCGTAATATAGTATATAGGTTTAAATTATTGTAGCTGTGTATAAACTTAAATAGTAAAAATTAAAATAAATATAAATATAAAATTAAAATAGTGAACTGATAGTGAGAAGTGAACTGATAAATATAATTATAACATAAGAAGGTTGTGAAAAAAGTGCCACATATAATAAATACATTTATATCAACATACTTCTGGCTACTACTACTACTGAAAGAAAATGATATGCCTGGTTGATTGATTTTATTTAATTTGTTTCATTGCCTGATAAGCAAATTATTTCTTGGCTCTTTGTAGGTCACCAGTGGCCTGGAAAGATGCTTTACAGAGACATCATGCTTCTATTGAGAGTAGGAATTTTGGCAAAAGGTAGGCTATACTTTTTATGACATGAACTATGCAGACTTGGACATGGAAATTATTAGACTAGGCCTATATACAGATAAAGATTAAAATAATTAATTTACATTAATTTCTTAACAATCCTTTACAATTTAGCATCATAAACCATAAACAACAAACTGATACTTAAATGTGACAGAACGGTTACTCCTTTATCTGGCATGTTTGATTGGATTCATATTTATGTCATTCTAGAGCAAAAGTAATTTAGCCTTTTAGTATAAACTTTTACTCAATGATTGCTAATTTCACCTGCTGTTCAAATATTGATCTTTATCCTTTGCTGACTGTCACACTCATATACTGACTCTGTATGAAAGGAAGATCAAATCTGTCAGTGTTACTGTTAGTTAGCCTGCATCTGAAGTGGTTACATTATAGTTGGGTCACTGCTCTTTTAAGACATCAAGACAATCTTTCAGTTACGTTCCACAATTCAGTTGACAGTCTGTAGTGGATGGAGAATAAGAGAAAAAATATTTTATTTATTTTGCAAACAATTTACCACTATATAAAGGTAGTGTTACAATTTGCCAGGTAATACAACGTAATTCACTCTTTGTTCTGCCCTTACTATGAAGAATATCCTGTGACGTCTCTGGAGAGATATGAACGTGCAAGGAGGAGCAGCACAACAGCAACCTTGTTCCTGTGAGAGGAAGGTTGAGTTTGATAATCGTATGGGCTTGAGAATACACTTACACTTATTACTTCCTGATGATAAAACTATTTGCACTTCCAGCAGTAACTGAATAAACAAACAGACTGAAACAAGTCCTTTCTCACAGAATATAGAAATTAGAAAATATACAGTGGGAATATAGTAGATAATACCATTTTAAATATTAAACAAATGATGTAGTCAGAATTTTTATTTTTTGACTTTGCCTGAATAGCTTAAGGAAACAAAGCAATTTTACTATCTTGAAATGCAGTAGTTACAGATGTCTCACTCTGGTCTAGTGAAAGATTTTGTGATTCACTGTACATGTTGTGTAAAGAGGTTTGCTACTACAATTCATCAGCAACCACAGGAAAGAAAAAATGTTCAGGGGACATGAAAATTAGTGCCAAAGCAGTAGTCTTCCTGATTAATGGGCACATCAATGTAATGGCAATGATATTTAAAAAGCATTGTTTACAGAAAAACATGATTTGGTCAGGGAAAGTAGTAATTAATTTAAACTTTTTTAAATTGTATAATATTGTCACCATGTACCTGAAAAATGACAAATTGTGGTAAAAATATATTAGTAAGCATCACAAAAGATAAATATAACTTGGGGTTATATGTACCACAACAGATTATCCCTTTTAATTTAATAGCACACTGCTGTTTTCTCTACAGTTGTCATCCTGTGTTCAACAAAGGGATAATATGATGACCTAATAGCTCTCAGCTGAGGAAAGAAAATTAAAAAGATAACAAACCTCCCAAATGGTAAAGCTTGAATATGGATATGAAACAGCTGTACCAAGAGTGTGGTTATCAGTTGCCATGCTCTGCTAAGATAATAATTATTTCTGCTGTTTACAAAGGAATTTCACAAATACCAGTGTTTGTTTTACATTCCTTAAGTGAAACAGTTTGAGTGCCTAGAAAAAGGAAAAACAACAGCTGGGAAGCCCTGTTTAATAGTTCCTTTGTTAAGTTCTCAATGAACACACATCATTTTTAATTAACTATTGAAAAACAATATATGGTGTAGATTTTATACTTATTTAATATATACTTGTATTTTATAATTCTTAAATTATTAGGAAGAAGAAGCTGAGTTATTAACCACTCCTTGTACAGACCTATTAAAGGATTTTTATAGAGGGACGTTTGCTCTGGCTGCTTGTTTTCATTTAGTGATCCACCTATTTTTAAATCATACTGTATTTAAGGAATAGGAAGCTTGTGTTACAATACAAAAAACTGATTTATTTGTAAACGTTTGGTTACGGTTACTTTTTCTAACTTTATTTTTCGTAAACAAATAACCAAAGTAACAAGTTTTAGTTTAGTTTAAGCACACATTGCTTATAAATCAGTTTCTCCCAACTCCATCTGCCATTGCCTGGTCCTTTGTTTTATTATATATAGTTTTGTGTTCTGGGTCACAAATTCTATTCTCTTGCTGTCACTGCCTTGAGAATAGTCTGGACCGATTCCTGCTGGCAAGCATGCAGTGCACTTGGCTGGATATGACTTCCAAACCTTGTGCAGATGACAGTTTCACAGCAGTGAGCAAAGCTACATGGCTAGGCATCCATCGGAGGGACAGAACTTAATAAGCAATACATCTTGAATAGTAGAAAGATTTCCAGAGTACTCATGTCCAACACAGATATCTTCTGGTGGGTCATACGTCATAAACACGTTGAACATACATGCACAAAAAAAAAAAAAACCTTTCAAAATACAGTATACAGCAGTACTCCAAATGTTTGCAAACCCCATTCTTACAATCTATGGAAAGGTATTATTTGGCAACACCGTTTTCATCAAAGTTTAATAATTCAAATTGGAACAAAGCCATATATTGTAACAGTAAGCCTGCTGACTGCTCTTACAATTCAACAGCACATTCCAATCAAAATCATTATGTGCCCTATTGTATCCACTCAACTCTTGCTCACAAAAGAATGTTTTTTCTTAAGTCATTTTTTATTAGTTAAATAAAGTCTGATATACATGTTACAGCTTTGCAATATTTTTAACCCCTTTTGGTCAGTTGTACCATACCCTGTCTGTAATGACTATGAATGTAAATATGGCCCAAAGTGAAATATTCCAAAAGCACACTGTTATAACATGACAAAATCACGACATGCAGGGCTTTGTTCACATTTATTTTTATATACGTTTTCACTGTTAGTGTGAAAGTACATTTATTGTGGCTGTGGCTATGTAGAAATGTAGTTGATATCAAGAGAAAAATGCATTAATAATTTGAACAGTAGGCTTTCAAATCACAGCAGCAATCTACATTTAGTACTATAGTAAATTATCTGACATTAATATATATGTAGAATGTTGCTGTGATTTGAAAGACTCCTGTTCAGTTAAAAGCTCATGAGAAAGACCTTGGTGAAAAAAAAAAAATCAATAATCATCAAAAGTCAAAAAATATATATCTGAAAAGCATATGCTGTCCAAAAAGTTGCATTGTGACATTGATGATAATGCCAAGTTACCTCTCTCAGCTCTCATTTAACAAAGCCATTGTAAATTAATCTATATATAAAAAAGGTTGACCTCAATGTAATTTCTGAGTAAGAAAAGACAATAAACATAATTGTTAGGTGCAAATATAGTTTTCAAACTTGACTAATGTTTTTTTCCTACATGAGTGGGCATATAATTATACCAAAGAGAATAATGTGGTTAAACCCTTACAAATCTAATTTAAGTAATTCACAATGTATATTATCTATATTTATTCTGCATTAAAATATTCTACCTTATATGTACACAAAGAACTGAAAAATATATTTTTTAATGTAGATATTGGCTTCCTAAATGACTAAAATAGAACATCTTTTTTTAGCATTTAATCTAAGGTTATTTCCTATTCTCATGGGATTGCATTGTTTCTTTGAAACAACACTTCCACAAACATGATAGATATATAAAACAGATTTAAAAAACAACACATTCAACAGTTGCATGTTCTAAAATTAAACATGTGTAAGCAATGTGAATAATATTGGGTTTAGAAATAATAAGTTATTTTACTTGAGAACTCATTTAAAACCTATACCTTTACCATCTTCATCTAATTTCAAGGCTTCCAGCACATTTGACTTTAATCCACAAAATTAGGTCAAGTCTTTAATTTGTGTGTGTGTGTGTGTGTGTGTGAGTGTTCACTCAACAAGAAAACTATTTTTATTTTACCCAGGAAAGATACTTAATGAATGGAAATAGTCTCTAGTCAGTGCAATACATTTTCTGAGAGAAGAAGTTGCATGCTTATGAAGAGTTGTTTTTCTATCTGATCACAGATCATGTGCTCAAGTACGGACACTCCATTCACACTAACTACATTTATACATAAATCTTGTAATTTTAATATCCAAAGTTTATAAACTATTGCTTAATGTTCAATAAGCATTACACAACAGGGAAATGTGTACATTAGGGAGGAGTTTCAACCTGAGCATTCTCCATTTTGGAAATAATCGTGCTGTTTAGTGAATTTGGGACTTGACCTTACCTGGAACCATCTATTTTAGTGATAATACACCCCTCCAGTTTCCTCAATCACCTTTACACTGTAGTGTTTCTTCTTGCATGCAGTAGAATGAATATCGGTAGATTGGTTGGGGAAAGTGAACACCTTTAAAACACCATCCCATGTTGTAATGTCTGGTACCTGTGGTAAGAATAGGCAAACCTAGGTGATACACAGACACAGCAGTAAAGTCTCATAACAGGATCTGACCGTCTTGTGAGCTTTATCTATAAATATTTTTTCTTCACAGAGAAATGGTTGTGCGATTTGTGCTTCAATTTTTTGATTGGATTCCTATGGAACAATGAAGGTGGTTGTTATTTTGAATAAAAAACTGTTTGAATTATTAGAATACATCATAATAATGATCATAATTTTTTATAGCTCTTTTCCTGTCTCCGATTTTCTCTCTGTATATATTGCTGTGAAATTGACATACCAGCTACATCTCCTTTCTTTTGTATATTTCATTTTGGAATGGACTGTTTGAAGGTACAGGAAATATCAAATGTTGGATTGCTGAAATTCCTTTAAATTATATACAAAGAAACATTCATTCTTTTGTTCAGCAACTGGATTAAAGGGTATAAATTGAAATATATTGTCAACAGCATTTTATTAAAACTTTTTTTAATCAAAAGTAAAATATATATATATATATATATATATATATAGTACTGTGCAAATGTTTTACGCAGGTATGAAAAAATGCTGTAAAGTAAGAATGCTTTCAAAAATAGACATGTTAATAGATTATATGTATCAATTAACTAAATGCAAAGTGAGTGAACAGAAGAAAAATATACATCAAATCCATATTTGGTGTGACCACCCTTTACCTTCAAAACAGCATCAATTCATCTAGGTACACTTGCACAAGTCAGGGATTTTGTAGGCATATAGTCAGGTGTATGATTAAATAATTATACCAAACAGGTGCTAATGATCATCAATTCAATATGTAGGTTGAAACACAAGCATTAACTGAAACAGAAACAGCTGTGTAGGAGGAATAAAACTGGGTGAGGAACAGCCAAACTCAGCTAACAAGGACAGGTTGCTGAAGACAGTTTACTGTCAAAAGTCAAACACCTATGGCAAGACTGAGCACAGCAACAAGACACAAGGTAGTTATACTGCATCAGCAAGTCTCTCCGAGGCAGAAATTTCAAGGCAGACAGGGGTTTCCAGATGTGCTGTCCAAGCTCTTTTGAAGAAGCACAAAGAAATGGGCAATATTGAGGACCGTAGACGCAGTGGTCGGCCAAGGAAACTTATTGCAGTAGATGAAAGACACGTCATGCTTACTTCCCTTCGCAATCGGAAGATGTCCAGCAGTGCCATCAGCTCATAATTGGCAGAAAACAGTGGGACCCTGGTACACCCATCTACTGTCCGGAGAAGTGTGGTAAGAAGTGGCCTTCATGGAAGTCTTGCGGACAAAAAGCCATTCCTCTGACGTGGCAACAAGGCCAAGCGACTCAACTATGCATGAAAACACAGGACCTGGGGTGCAGAAATATGGCAGCAGGTGCTCTGGACTGATGAGTCGGAATTTGAAATATTTGTCTGTAGCAGAAGGCAGTTTGTTTGCCGAAGGGCTGGAGAGCGGTACACGAATGAGTGTCTGCAGGCAACAGTGAAGCATGGTGGAGGTTCCTTGCAAGTTTGCGGCTGCATTTCTGCAAATGGAGTTGGGGATTTGGTCAGAATTAATGGTCTCCTCAATACTGTGAAGTACAGGCAGATACTTATCCATCATGCAGTACCATCAGGGAGGCATCTGATTGGCCCCAAATTTATTCTGCAGCATGACAACAACCCCAAACATACAGCCAATGTCATTAAGAACTATCTTCAGCGTGAAGAAGAACAAGGAGTCCTGGAAGTGATGGTATGGCCCCCACAGAGCCCTGATCTCAACATCATTGAGTCTGTCTGGGATTACATGAAGAGAGAGAAGCAACTGAGGCTGCCTAAATCCACAGAAGAACTGTGGTTAGTTCTCCAAAATTTTTGGGCCAACCTACCTGCCAAGTTCCTTCAAAAACTGTGTGCAGGGTTACCTAGAAGATTTGATGCTGTTTTGAAGGCAAAGGGTGGTCACACCAAATATGTATTTGATGTAGATTTTTCTTCTGTTCACTGACTTTGCATTTAGTTAATTGATAAATATAATCTATTAACATGTCTATTTTTGAAAGCGTTCTTACTTTACAGCATTTTTTCACACCTGCCTAAAACTTTGGCATAGTGTATATACACTCACCTAAAGGATTATTAGGAACACCTGTTCAATTTCTCATTAATGCAATTATCTAACCAACCAATCACATGGCAGTTGCTTCAATGCATTTAGGGGTGTGGTCCTGGTCAAGACAATCTCCTGAACTCCAAACTGAATGTCTGAATGGGAAAGAAAGGTGATTTAAGCAATTTTGAGCGTGGCATGGTTGTTGGTGCCAGACGGGCCGGTCTGAGTATTTCACAATCTGCTCAGTTACTGGGATTTTCACGCACAACCATTTCTAGGGTTTACAAAGAATGGTGTGAAAAGGGAAAAACATCCAGTATGCGGCAGTCCTGTGGGCGAAAATGCCTTGTTGATGCTAGAGGTCAGAGGAGAATGGGCCGACTGATTCAAGCTGATAGAAGAGCAACTTTGACTGAAATACCCACTCGTTACAACCGAGGTATGCAGCAAAGCATTTGTGAAGCCACAACACGTACAACCTTGAGGCGGATGGGCTACAACAGCAGAAGACCCCACCGGGTACCACTCATCTCCACTACAAATAGGAAAAAGAGGCTACAATTTGCACAAGCTCACCAAAATTGGACAGTTGAAGACTGGAAAAATGTTGCCTGGTCTGATGAGTCTCGATTTGTGTTGAGACATTCAGATGGTAGAGTCAGAATTTGGCGTAAACAGAATGAGAACATGGATCCATCATGCCTTGTTACCACTGTGCAGGCTGGTGGTGGTGGTGGTGTAATGGTGTGGGGGATGTTTTCTTGGCACACTTTAGGCCCCTTAGTGCCAATTGGGCATCGTTTAAATGCCACAGCCTACCTGAGCATTGTTTCTGACCATGTCCATCCCTTTATGACCACCATGTACCCATCCTCTGATGGCTACTTCCAGCAGGATAATGCACCATGTCACAAAGGTCGAATCATTTCAAATTGGTTTCTTGAACATGACAATGAGTTCACTGTACTAAACTGGCCCCCACAGTCACCAGATCTCAACCCAATAGAGCATCTTTGGGATGTGGTGGAACGGGAGCTTCGTGCCCTGGATGTGCATCCCACAAATCTCCATCAACTGCAAGATGCTATCCTATCAATATGGGCCAACATTTCTAAAGAATGCTTTCAGCACCTTGTTGAATCAATGCCACATAGAATTAAGGCAGTTCTGAAGGCGAAAGGGGGTCAAACACAGTATTAGTATGGTGTTCCTAATAATCCTTTAGGTGAGTGTGTATATATATATATATATATATATACACACACATATACACACTATGCCAAAGTTTTAGGCAGGTGTGAAAAAATGCTGTAAAGTAAGAATACATACATACAGTGAGGGAAAAAAGTATTCAATCCTGCTTCTTGAGCCACTCCTTTGTTGCCTTGGCTGTGTGTTTTGGGTCATTGTCATGCTGGAATACCCATCCACGACCCATTTTCAATGCCCTGGCTGAGGGAAGGAGGTTCTCAACCAAGATTTGATGGTACATGGCCCCGTCCATTGTCCCTTTGATGCGGTGCAGTTGTCCTGTCCCCTTAGCAGAAAAACACCCCCAAAGCATAATGTTTCCACCTCCATGTTTGACGGTGGGGATGGTGTTCTTGGGGTCATAGGCAGCATTCCTCCTCCGCCAAACACGGCGAGTTGAGTTGATGCCAAAGAGCTCGATTTTGGTCTCACCTGACCACAACACTTTCACCCAGTTCTCCTCTGAATCATTCAGATGTTCATTGGCAAACTTCAGACGGGCCTGTACATGTGCTTTCTTGAGCAGGGGGACCTTGCGGGCGCTGCAGGATTTCAGTCCTTCACGGCGTAGTGTGTTACCAATTGTTTTCTTGGTGACTATGGTCCCAGCTGCCTTGAGATCATTAACAAGATCCTCCCGTGTAGTTCTGGGCTGATTCCTCACCGTTCTCATGATCATTGAAACTCCACGAGGTGAGATCTTGCATGGAGCCCCAGACCGGGGAGACTGACAGTTATTTTGTGTTTCTTCCATTTGAGAATAATCGCACCAACTGTTGTCACCTTCTCACCAAGCTGCTTGGCGATGGTCTTATAGCCCATTCCAGCCTTGTGTAGGTCTACAATCTTGTCCCTGACATCCTTGGACAGCTCTTTGGTCTTGGCCATGGTGGAGAGTTTGGAATCTGATTGATTGATTGCTTCTGTGGACAGGTGTCTTTTATACAGGTAACGAGCTGAGATTAGGAGCAGTCCCTTTAAGAGAGTGCTCCTAATCTCAGCTCATTACCTGTATAAAAGACACCTGGGAGCCAGAAATCTTGCTGATTGATAGGGGATCAAATACTTATTTCACTCATTAACATGCAAATCAATTTATAACTTTTTTGAAATGCGTTTTTCTGGATTTTTTTTGTTGTTATTCTGTCTC
The DNA here is from genome assembly GCF_036373705.1 of Amia ocellicauda. Lineage (NCBI taxonomy): Eukaryota > Metazoa > Chordata > Actinopteri > Amiiformes > Amiidae > Amia > Amia ocellicauda. The sequence goes on from NC_089852.1 coordinate 7,123,104, forward strand.
TCACTGTTAATATACACCTACCATTAAAATTATAGACTGATCATTTCTTTGTCAGTGGGCAAACATACAAAATCAGTAGGGGATCAAATACTTTTTTCCCTCACTGTACATTATATATATATATATATACACACACATATACACACACACACACACACACACACACACACAGTCAGTACCCTGTAAGGGTTATTCCACCAGTGATATAGAAATGCACACAAATTATACTCTATTAAGAATTAAAAAAATATTTCCTCACTTTGTTGGTAATTGAACACTTTTTGAAAAATATGTGAATGCCTTAATATTTTATTTTAAAACTCAGATTTAATTGTAAAATAGGTAGTCTGTAGCAGATTTCCCTGCATGTTAGATTTCATCAACAGTTGGAGAAAATCTAATGTAATTGATATTGCACTAACACCACTGTGAATTACATCATACAGCAAAAAGGCAAAGACTTGTCACAGCTTTTTATGTGTGCAGTATTAATGAAGCAAAAATATTTCTGATGTTATTTCTGTACTTAGTAGCATTAATAATATGAGAACAAGATCCATGTAAAACAAAAATAAATAGCAAACAGTCTGTGTAGGATGTAACTTTGTGCTTTTCATTAGCCACTTTTTAAAAGGAAATTGTATAATAAATTAATCATTTTAGCTGTCTTGGCAGGAGTCAGAGGTTTTGTGTTTGAATTCTTGCTCTATCTGCAATCAATGTTGTAAATGTAGGCATACATAAATCTCTGCTGAAGCTGAAAAATAAGTGTGTTTGATATATATATATATATATATATATATATATATATATATATATATATATATATATATAGATATATAGATATATGGATCAGGTCTTTGACAATGTGTATGAAAGCAGTAATCACAGTGAACTCTGAGCTGTGTGGAACCGAACAAAGTCTGGAATGGCTTCAAAGAAAAAAAACAAATGGTGCTAAAATATTGCCTTGGGAGAGGATCATATATATATATATATATATATCTTCTCAGCTTTTGGAAGCATGAAATAATAATTAGATGAGTTATCAAGGAAGTATCTGTCTTTATCTGTGTTAGAAGCAGGTACACTTGACTTTTTATGAGGAAAACACACACGAAGCCAAAGACATCAATAATGTGGGGGTCTATTGATATAGTAGTCTTGGAAACCATTGAAAACTGAAAGCATTGCATTCTAAACGCTCTGGCAAAGAAAAGAAAAGAAAATCAAAACATAGACAACCTACAAAATTAAAACCTCAAATTTGGTTCAGAAGAAGTCAAAAGAATAGAAAACTGCAGGTGTGTTAAGGCTTGACAAAAAATGGACTATGTCTTCAAACAAAGAGTAGTGGGAATCTGGAACAAACTGCAAAGTAGTTGAAGCTGTAGTTGGGCTGCTTCAAGAAACGCCTGTAGTGCATTCTGGGACTGATTAGCTATTAGTAACCAAACAAGCATGATGGGTATAATGGCCATCTCTCCTCTGGAAACTTAATTGTGTCCTTATACTGGAAAACATGTGATACATATACTGATATTTTGTCTTTATATACATTAATAAAATCACATCTAATTTATAAATTCTACTAATACTACAAGACATGAAACCAATTTTTTTTTTCAGTTTTTACCATGAATATACAAATTTACATGTCTGATTTGCTTGATATTTTCTTAATCTTTATTATTTTCATATTAGATTATCACTGTCTCTATGGTTACCAAGAAGGCAAGCTTTTTTCCTCCAAAACTCCCCAGGCATTTGATTGTATATGGTGGGGGATTAGCTGAGCATAGTTTTTCTTTTGACTCTAGACTAGTCTAATCACAAAAAAATGTTATTTTATAATGCTATCTGAATCATAATTTTTAAGGAAACTAGGCTGCCTGAAATATGGGTGAAAATATTTTGATAACAAAAGTGAAACTGCTCTCAGAAAGTTTGAACTGGTCAAAATATATAATCTGGTAAATTATATTTTTTGGCTTTATATATGAAAACTATGTTATGAAATTATTTCCTCTGGGTTTTAACTTCTCCTGAAGTGGACCATTTAGCAAAACATTTTATAATAAAGACAGTTATGGATTTAGTCCTGAATATTAATAAGCCAATCTGACCAGGGAAACTAGGCGATATACGATATAAACTGTATAACTGCATTAAATCTGTGTCTGTCAGCACTGGTTCCTGTGGGTTTTCAGCATTGAATGGATGCAGGAGATTTCTTGATCCCGGGGCCGGGTCTAGGCATCGGCAGGGGTGGGCGGAGCTGTCTTGCCCCTCCAATCAGAAAGTATTATTTTGTACGATGTGTGCATTGGTTAAAAGCACTCGGGGGCGGGCTGTGTGCTGTTGTTTCGCAAACTCCGTCTTCCCAGCTCCCGCTTCAGAAATAAACCCGTCTCCCTCCACCTCAGCCCCCAAAATCACGATGCCGGTGGCAGCCAAATACTGGACCTAAATGTAAACGCACCGTCCCAGGCAATATTAAATAGCTCCCCAAACGCGCGGCTGGTCCATGTCACCGTCATTTGATGCTGGATGATAGCGTTCGCGTCCACGGCTTGAATACAGCGTTATGTGGGACGCATGCTTCTGTAGCGGCAAGACAATTATAATCTATACAATGAAAACATGGAAAAACAAAACTAAAATGTTACAAAAATCAAGTGAACATTCAAATCGGCGTTGGCGCTGCCGTTAATCCAGAGAGAGCAGTTGTCATGTGAAAAAGTTTTCACGAATAGTCTTTTCAACCACACAGTGTCATTATTTCTGTGTTACAATAATTCAAATTATCACAGAAGTACAGGGATACAATTTTATAGTTCGGATATAAACACTGATGTCTACAGTAGTGATCAAAATAGAGTAAATGTCCTCTTGGAAGTAACGTGATGATTCAAATAACGATTGTATCAATTACATTGTTACACCAGTAACTGTTAAAAATTGTATCTGTCATTGAATTATTAATTCAAGGGATTTGTTCAAAAACACTGATTTATCCAGTAACGAAACCAGTGAAGTCATTACGAGAGAGTCATTGAATCATTCATTCAAACCGATTTAAAAAAATAATTCAAATTAATGAAATATTCTTAAATAGACTGCAGCAATTAACATTTTGTCAGAAACTCTAGTAAATGACATGTTTTGAATCTCAATTTATCCCCACAATTGCCCACCCAGGATATCTGCCAGCCCACCCTTCCATAACTGGCAAGAACCGGGCCTGCTTGATCCTGTCATATATATCCTGTGATAAGCACCTTTTTAATAATAATACATCATCACCCATAATTATCTGCTTATACTTATACTGCATGAGTTTGTGTGAGCTTGAACTAAGATGTCATGCACTAACCTTTGACATACTGCTGTCTTCAAAACACAGTCAATTATGCTCTTGAGCTGCATGAAGTACTGTTGCATCTATACATGTACTTCTTTAAATGTGTTGTGTATTTAAATAGATGTTTGTTTACTTATTGTGGAGAAACTCATCCTTTAGAATGTTGCGGAAAAAGCAAGGAAGTAAAATATTACATCAAAAACTGTTATTTTACTTCCCATCCGTAGCACCATATAATTGAACCCCTGAATTTGCTGGCGTAGAGCACAGATCTGAAGTTTACATTAAGTTTTCAAGGACAACATCTTGGGACATCCTGTCTGTGAAAGTTCAAACCGCCTTTTGATCATTTGGTTTCACTTGTGCTTAAAGTAGCTTCAGGCCTTCCCTACTGTGTTGGGTTGGTAGTCTACTTCACATCCTGTATTTTGCACTTTTTTCCTTTTTTTTTCCATGGGCGACGCTGGCCACAGTTTCTCTTTGTAGTTTATATACGAAGAGTACGGCAAAAAGAGATTTTAGGTCTGTGGTTTCCTGCATCTAAATATCTGAGGCTTTCAATCTGGGATGCAGAAAAAGTTAAATTTCTGCAACGTTTTCCAATGCATTCATTCTTAGACAACATATAAACAATTCTAATGGTGGCTTGAACCAATGTAGTTTTTGGCAATTGTAGTTAAAAAGAAATTAAAGCAACAGTAAAATACATTCTTACTCCATGTGGTAAATTTGTACTTTTCATTTCAGCCTGGTTTTAAGTTGCTCTTCAATCACAGCCAATCCGCATCCCTTTTAACAGCTTCTAAACTCTTCAAAATCCACCATTTTATTTTTTTCTAGGATATGCATTCTTGCACATCATGGTACAGGCTGAAACTTTATATCACTCATGGTTTCGACTAATGACCTAATTAACTTGAATTAAAAGAAGAAAAAAAAAACATGATATGGGGTAATGACCTCAGAGGAAACTACTGTAGCTGATAAAAGTTTAACAAAATACCTTTGGGGATTCTAAGTGAAAGAAAAGCTTCCTTAACCACAGTAACCAACTAGGGTGTTCTTAATCTTTTTACTGATATAGACAAGAAAGAGAGGTTAAAGAAGAGAAAGTACAGGCTCATCAGAATGAAAACCAAACTTATTTTGTGGAGACTGTATTATAGAACAGCAAATTAAACACAACCCACACAAAAAGGCATAACAGACAACACTGATGTAGTATCTATAGAAAAAATCCAGCTGAGGTACATTTTAATCATGCCACCACATGCACTGTCTCATATGTCACGCTCAGTGTTTGCACAGCATTGATTGCAGTCAACAATTAAACAAATGTTTAGAAGAAAACATATAGTTTAAATGCAAATGATGTGGGGATTTTAGTTAGTCAGTTTGTTTTAATTTTCCCCAACAGCCCCATCGTTTAGTGTATTGAGGCTGACACTGTCTAGATTTAAGACATTTCCCCTCACAACTCTCAGATTTATGATTACATTATTTATTTCATAGGTATACAAAATAAATAATATTTTAGGAAAAATACGTATTTTACACTGATTGCATTTAAGAATAGATGTGTAATTATTTTGCATCAGAAAAAAAATCTGGTTTGTGTCCTAATCTGACATACCCTGTCCATGTGTCTTAGTTAAGCATGAGTTTTGTTTTGAAAGCATAGAGCAGAACATTCAAGTAAAATATAACAATTGCATGATGCATTTACATCCCAATCCAACACATGTAATGTATAAAGGTTTCGGGATATATATTGCATTCATATTTAAAACATGTCTGTGCTACATATTTGCTGAAAGCTGTTTTATGGTGTATTTTTTTTCTGGAAATTAAAAAGTTAAAGACATACAGATTTCCCATGGAGAAAATATAAGGTGTGAATTCAATTTCTACATAATATTCTATATACGATTGTCTACATTAAACATTATAAGGTCTACAATATTCATAAAGTGACAAGTGTTTTTAAACATATACAATTTCTGTGTTGCTGGTATTACTCTGTTATATTAAACAAACCTTATACTTAAAGCCTGTGTTAATACTTCTGGTTTAGCTACATGATTAAATTCAGAGATATTTTTAAAATTGAAAATTGACTCATCTCCCATGGGGCGAATTTGTTTGAAACCTGAACTAAAACAGTTGTCAATCTGGAGTTTAACTGACTGAAGTTCATACCAAATACAGCTCCTTAAACCATATGATATCATCATTTAATAAATAAGTCCATCCATAGGAAATGGACTACTGCACAGACTGATAAATCAGCTTTTTGTACACATTAGTTAATCCAACAGGAAAAAACAGCATAAACATGAAATGAACTTTACGCACCGCAAAACAATATTATAAGCGTTAACAATTTTTGTCAGAGAGCTAAATGTGCACCGATGTAGCCATTCAGGGGTCCCTTCAAATTGTAATATTTACTTGACAGAACAGGCTATAAGGAGGTTGGGTGAATACAAAGTAATAGAACTTGGTATGAAGAGAAGATGCAAATATTTTTTAAGATATATTTGAACAATAATACATTCATTGTGTTATTAGTTGTCTGTAATACCGGTGATGTTTTTTTATATAGTGTATTCTGAGATTCAGAACTCTCTGCGTTGAGTGGAGTTATTTCTTCCATAAAAGTTTTGAATATGAAAAAGGGAATGTTAGTAAACTCACTTACATTACGGTTAATTGTTGTTTATAGTAAAGCCTGCCTGACCTTGATGGTATTTCACTCAGGGGACACAAATCAGTGGCATCCACCCATCCTGCAAAATGAATGAACATGAAGCTGAAGATTACATCTTTAAGATCTGCCAATTATTATACTACTATGTGAGAGGGATTGCAAAAGGAAGTGTGTACTCATGGACTATTTTCTGGCAGCAATGGGGATATACTGATGGTGAACGAACCACTTTCTGTATGTAGGTCATTGAATAGATGTTAATCTGTAGGAAATCCAGATGTGTGAGAGCCATGAAGACACTTTCACAATAAAAGAGGAGATTCTGTTTGTTTAAGAATATTATTTTTGTATTTTCTAGTTTTAGGTGTTGCATACTTTCTTTGAGGTCTCAAGTCTCTGGTAAGGAAGCAAGTTTCAGATAATACAATCTTACACTGAAAGTGTTGTTTTAAACATCCAAATTACTAAATAGGAACAATTAGGAAACTATGTGGAAATGATCTACATTTTCTTAGCAAACAAGCTACAGAAACAACAGTATTTCACAAATTGCTTAATATATTTCCTGTGTGAATATTTTGTAGAGCTATGAATTATAAGAAATTACTTGAGAATGATGAAATGATCCTAAACATGACAGAGACATCACCCCCCCCCCCCCCCCCAGATAACCAACTCCATATGGCATTTGAGAATAATATACCAATTTATAAGCAGCAGAGGAGTTCCTTATGAATAGAGCTCCTTTTGGGAATACATAATTCTATGCACAAGCCTTGGCAATTTCCCAATTTTCTTAAAATTCAATACATATTTGTTTAAAATAAACTGAATAACAAAGTGCAATAATCCATAAATTGATCATGATGAAGTGAAAATACCATTCAAATTAGGAGCACTTATTTTAAACTAGTAAGAAAGGCATTTTAAATACCTGCAGCTCTCATAGTCTGTTTTGGAATAATTAGAACAATATAAATATTGTTTATCAATCTGGATGTAAGCTATACATAATTAACAGGTACATTAACTAAAATTGGTGATTTAATAACCATTAAGGAAAATAAAAACTTGTTTTTCAGGAGTGTTACTGTTATAATCACAGTTACTTAAAAAAGCTAAGAGTGTGTATCTGACAGATATAAAATATAAACATCAACCAATGCACTAGTCACAAAGTTCCCATAATCCCATGCCTTCAAAAGCATATTGTAAGAGGCACATGTCATTTACAGCCAAGCGATAAGAACATTGCATGTGAAAAACAATTGAAAGAGGTCACAAAGTTCAGAACTATGCATTTCATAAAATGGACAAATACAGACAGTTCTGGAGGAAAGACAGGGAGAAGGAAAAAGGACCGAGGGAAAATAAGGACGTTACTTTATATGTATACATACTTTATAATCCTCATTCAAAACGGGAATAATCAGAAGTGAGGTACCTGAGAAAAGGACGACATTTTATTATGCGGCGGAATCTAGGAGATTAACCATAGATCTGTTTGTTACTATTCACATACCATATGATCAGCCTAACAACTTTAGCATCTTGGATTAGGAAGATCTACATATGCCCATTATTTGAGATGAAAGCTGTTCTTATATTATTTGTAAACTACTATTGTATGTTGACTAATAGACTCATTAAATCTGAGACAGAAGACAGGGAAAAAAACAGCTGAGGTAAACAACAAGCACTCTGATGAAAAGAATCTATAAAACTGATACAAAGTAGAAAAAATGGCTTGGCATGCCCTGAAGGCTAATAGAATAATTGTAAACACCAGACATTGGGAAGGAATCCAAAATTGTACCTTTACATTCCATTGGAGTTTTAAATCAAAGTTACAAATGGCTACAGTGCAGAAAATAACCCAAAAAACAATGGGACAGATTGTCAAAAATCTTTAAGAATAGACAGAGCAGGTCAAAAAAGCTGACCCTCAAAATAAAGCAATACTGGTTAATTTGACTTTGGGATCGAATGTATTCTCTTTTTAAATTAATGTAAACATTACACCATAAATAAAGTTGCACTTTTAATCTCATTCGAAGCAGCAGCTCCAGTATATACCCCGTTTGTGCAGAATTGTTATCCAGGCTGTTTGCTTCTTTACATTGCCTGCTCATAAACTATTTATTCTGTGGCTGCAATGTTTTCAGACAATGTGTTTTCAATTCAATTTTGATGTGTATATATATATATATATATATATATATATATATATATATATATATATATATATATATATATATATATATATATATTATGACAAACATTTAATCACGTCTATATTAACATTAGACAACAATTGTCCCTGTGTATTGTAGCTTCCATGTATTGATCATAAAGTGCCTTGGACTCAGATTTAATTAAAACTTTGACCTACCTGCCAGTCACGGGTTATACACTCCATACTTGATGGTGGGTTTCCAAAGGCGGAGCAGCAAAGAACTGCCAGAAATTACCATCAAGTACCACCTTAATAATTTGCAGTTGACAGATTGGGTAAAAGCTTGGATTTAAACGTGGCCTAAAACACAATTGCAGCTATCTTGCAGCTGAATTTAATTTCTGATTCTCTGCAAGCAGCTAGAGGTGTCCATTCTGTGTCACCGCAAAGGAAATTTTGAACTTTTTCTACAGCCTCTGACATTGTTCACATAACACAAAGCTCCCCAGTGGCATTTTAGGCCAAATGGCAGGAGTCGAATACATAATTTACTTATTTCAAAAGCTAAACAAATAATGTATCCCATTTCATATGAAGAGCCTGTTTACATGAACAGAAGTCTTCAATGCACTCACTGCTTCAAGTCTTTACTGTCAAGGAACAATATGTCCCGAAACGTAAAACTATCTGGAAGTTTTATTTCTACTGCTGTACAACCTCATTGGATTGGATTGGTTTAACTGAAAATCAGTTAAACATAGGAAATGTCTACTTAATGAAACTAAATGAAATATTTTAGCCTTAGTCTTTCAAAAGCAACACTGAAGGACAATTGAAGCATATTTTAGTTGATCACCAATTTAATTTCCATTATTTATATATAAATATTTAAATTGTGTATGTATTCATATTGCAGATGCAGTTATTCAAAAAAACATCTAAATGTCTTAAGCCATAACTAAAGTCATATGCAAAGTTTACCCCAAAATCCAAATATTTTGGTTACTCTAGAGTCCACCAAACAACATTTCCTCTTAACATTATCCTGCTATGAACCTAATGATTCTGTTAAACATAAACTTAAGGGGGAAGTTAAATAGTGATGTGTCATTTTAAATGTAACGCAGCCTTGGTTATCAACGAATCCAACGATTTTTGGGACGAGCTCTGGAGGAAGGTCTGCAGTGTAAACACTGAGCGTCAATGAGCTGATTGCTTTGCCATTTTATACTTCAGAGCTTCATGGGAAAGCTGAGATAAGTCCAGAAAAGGACCATTCATTATTTTGATAAGTTGTTTTAGGCATTGAAAAGAATAACACGTTAGAACGGTTCTTTGGGAAATTCAGTATTTGAAACTTCAGCTGCATATATTACATTTGAAATGATATAAGTGTAAATAAAAAACATTAACAAAATGTGAAATTCATTCCTGAATCAATTTTTCTACGACCTTTCTATTTAAGAATAATTATGCAGATCAAATCCAAAACCACAGATCCTTTTATTTTCTTACTAAATTATGTTTTGACTTCATGAAGAATATCTGAGATAAATAATACATACATTAAATTGTATGTGAAATAATGTTAACATTAGTGGACGTAGATGGTGTAATGGGAAATTTTACTTTTATTATTTCCTTAATATTCTCTATATGTTATTAATGGTTCCATGTTGCTAATTCAGTCTGGTCTATAAAGCAATCATTAATTTGTATTTACTCTGTTCTGAGAGCTACTTTAATTATTAGTTCTTAATGCATTTCTGTCCGAGGGGTTATTTCACTCAAGCATTGTCTTTTCATGATTTCATTCAGCCACTGTCTTCTAGGATATTCAATCAGCTGAAACAGTTAAACAGTGTAAAAGTTGTGTGTTTTGTGGCAAGGTATTTAGTTAAGGATTTACAACAATGTCTTTGATAAACATCTGCTGCCTACGAATGCTGACCAGCACCAATCAATTCATCAAACACTTCAACAACAGTAACAAACTTAGGTCTGTGTTAATTTGTTATGTATGTGGTAAACTATTTTGTACAACTGTATTTAAGTGAGTAATCACTTCTGATAGATAAGACTGTAACCCACTGTCTATCTGAAGATACAAAAAAGCTTCTCCAACTCACCTCCTCAGTTCTTTTCTTCACTTCATGTGAGAGGAGAGCTCTGGGTTAACCTGTATTTATGTTCTGTATAATAAACTTGTTACTTCTTCATCTGTGCATCCTGGGATTTACTAAAACCACTACAAGTGCAAAGACCTACTTAAAGTTATTGTTTAAAAAAATACTATTTATTGAATCATTTCTTAATGTTGTATTGCCAGAAAACCAAATACAAATCTAGCAAGAACACAAATTGCAACAGACAGCAAATATGTTTTCAACTTAAAAATTTGAACCATTTGGAAAATTGTGTCAAGTGTCAACTATTTTAAAGCAATAACTCCAGTATACAATTACAATATTCAAATTCTTAGGTTAATATATTTCAAGTACTTTCAAGGAACCTGTGTAAATGAGATTTACGATAAGGAGTCCATGTATTTTGAACAGTTTTTACAGATGTCTTCTTTTTGGTCAATTAATTACTCAAACATCTTCACACGTATACACACCATCTTCAGCACTGTAATCCTAGCTGCATGACTATGGCCCTGTGGAGGTTCCCATTCAATGATAATCCCTTCAGCAGAAGGATGACGTACAGATTTCATACCAAAATATTGGCCTTCAGGACCCAAAGTAATCCTAGAAATGAGTGAGTAATGCATTTAGCTTAAACCCCCTATATATGTAAGTGGAAAAAAAATGCAATGAAATATATATAATATGTCAACCAGCTGCAGTCGGTATCTCTTACAATGAAAGGCGCCACTATGTAATTTTACATTAAAATATGTGTAGCCTATGAGTAAAACATTCAGTGAATTATTTCTGTTACATACATTTACTGTCTCTTCAAGATTGCAGTGCGAATGGACCAAATCAATTCCAGTAAAGAAAAGGTCTATGTTGTGGACGTTAAGTATAACACTAACATGTTCTCCTTGAGCAGAACTAAAAATAAGCCCGCCAGCTGTATGAAGCGCTCTCCAGAGAGGGAATAAAGTAGACGCAGGTTGAGCTGCTTCAAATGCATTGCCAAGATTTATCTTACAGCAGGATAATGGACGAAGGCATTCATGCATGCTTTCCAAAAACTATCTAGTGGAAACAAAGCAAGACCTAAACTAACAGTTATTGTAAAACCCTCTCAAGCATTGTGATTTGTTACAGAAACATAAATTGTAGAAATACATACTTATAACTGTCATAGTGTAGGTTTAACCTGGAAAACAAGGTCTTTCCAAAGTTTGACAAATATGATTTAAAAATGATATGAAGTCCTACTTTCAAAGAATGGTTGGTTGTAGACCAGATCTTCTTTGATAAAAGTAAGACAGATTTTCTAAATTTGTTTGCACTTTTATAAACAGAGGAATTGATAGTGGTTGCACATCCTGAATCATCACAACAAACCACACTCACTTTAGAGGATTGGAGACCACACACACATACGCTATGATTTACCAACTGAGTCACTTCTTTTTGCACTACAAATCTACAACACAGATAGTGAGGCCTTAAGTGCAAACTGACACAGTCAATCCGGGTGATAATGGTTGCAAAGGAATGACATCAGTGGATAACCCAATGAACTTTACCCAAATAAATCCCATTAACATTCAAACACACACCACCCTTCCAATCATAACTGTTGACTCCCACCCACAATTAATAGAGACATACACCACTCACACTTACATACCGGTTATATTATACATAATTTACCTCTATTCATCTTTCAGATATATTTTGAGCTGACATTTCTGGTATAGGTATCATGTATTTTGTGTTGCTTCATTTTACTCAGGCATTTTCTTCACAACAGTATATTTATATTCTCTCTCTCTTTCTCTCTCTCTCTCTCTCTCTCACTCCTTTATTAGGTAAAAATATAATTATTTATTCATGCCATATTTAACGCCATGCAATGTTTACAACAGTTTGTTTAGCTCTCAAAAATAATAGATTAAAAACTGAAAAATAACATCACATCCCCTTAGAGTTTGGATTTAAAAAAAGGAGTTAATTTACGTTAGTGAGACATTTTTTATGACCTACAGTGTCTCAGATTCCTAACTTTTTTTTTGTCTATTTCACCATTAGTTAAAGATAGGAGTTCTGGGAAGTAGGAGGATGACAGCTTTGGATTAATCTCTGCTCAGGCCTTTGACCTTTCTACTACGACATATTTCAAACCCTATAGCTGAGGGCAGCTTTCTATTAGATAGAATGACATTCTAAAACAATGTACTTATTTTCAATATGCGCGTTTTGTCTACAGTATATTATATGACTGAGTTCCCTGACAGCTTATCTGATTTTAGTTATTTTTCTGGATGTAAAACAACAGAAAAGTGTAATAAATATTTTGACAGAATATACACAAGAAGCTCAATTCAGCATGTATAATAAAGGTAAATTAACTCCAGCAATGCTTCTTTACCCATTCAGTTCTGTTTATTAAGGAGATATAAGCTCACACACTGAAAAATGTACATTACGAGAAAGAATGTAAAATGAACATTATTAAAATGTATTTTGCATAATACACAAATAATTAACCAAGTAACACGCTCAATACATTTTCATACAAATGCAAAACTCATGAGTTTCTTTTAAAACCTCAGAAATCCTTTTGCATTCTTCAACGTTTTACATTTGATGTGTCATGTTTTTTAATTAACAGTTTTAATTATGCCATTGCTTTCATGTATACTAACCGAACTAAAACAGAGGGAGGCACGGTAAACCAAAGGATGACAATGGTATAATTTGATTCTTAGTGATGTTCATACCACAAGATATTTAGGCATGTTGTCTGTCTGTAATACGGCAAATCATTTTCAGAAAACAAGCATAACTAGAACAAGCTGTGCATCGAATCAAATGCGTGTTACAAATACTTTTTTTTGTGTGTATTGACAACATTTAAATATTTTTTAAATATATTTTGTATGATGAGATGCCACTTTCAGTACAGATAGTCGGAAAACATGGGGAAATCAAGACATAAAATCAGTACACAAATATGATGTGTGTGTGCACAGATCCGAAATCAGTTTATTGTTGTTTTTTCATTGTCTATTTCTCCTTCCTTTCATTTCATGTTTATATTTAAATATTTGGAAGCACTTTTATGTTAAGGAATTTAAGGAAAAGCATCGATTGCCCCATAGTTGTATTTTAACTGATATTACTTTGACTTTGTTATAAAAAATCAAGCAACAGTGAAAGAAAATATATCTTTCCTGAGAAGAAAGAAATGTTTATTTAAGCATTGCATGGAGGATATCAGTGTGCAGCTGTGTCTGAAGAGGTTGATAAAAAAGACAAGTTTAATTAAAATATATTTCTGCGATGTTTTTGCTGCATCAAAGTTCTGTAAACTCAGCAGGGAGGTAAACCGCAACATGGCCATGTCTTCAGCTAAACAGTACTTTAAAAAGTAGCCAAAGGGCTTCTGTCATCTAAACAGAGGTATGTCATGATGCTGACTAGCTAAAATAGCTTAAAACACTTATACAGATAAGTGCTGTGCAGACTTTAAAAGGGATTTGCGAATTTTGTGGAAAACAAAAAACAAAACCAAGCAAGTAGTTAAGTAAGTAGAAGGGTTCCTATATAAAATCCAAAGGAGGGATTTTAAACTGAATGAAGTTGTACTTTAAAAATGATTTCAAAATTGGTGTTTAATGTTTAGTCTGGGTGATATTGTTGCATCTATGGCTGTCTTCTTCATATTGTTGTTTCATGTCTGGGCTTAGCTCCCAAAAATACAAACAGCAGTTGATGTACTGACCACTGAACAGCATTTGAAATGTTTAAAATGACCACCTGCAATCCTGTCCAAAGGCAACACAAGAATGGACCCCACCTTTAATATTAGTAGAAACATATTTAGATGTTTTACCATCAAGACTGGAAATATTAGTATTGAATATAACTTAATTTATATGAGTTTAACTGACACGACACACAGACAAAGCCAGTCACTAAAACTTCACTGATGTGAAAAGGTATGTTTCAAGAGTGGGAATGTTCTCTGCATTATATCATAGCACCAGTACAGATAAAACAACACAATGCACCCATGCGTGAAACCAAAAAGGCAAAGCCAATGTAGAAGATGAGCTAATTTAGTTAGTCAAAAAGAAAATAAACATTAAACTTTATTATTTATTAAATAGGGCTTATACATGCATAGCATTGAAAGTCAAGATATGCTTTTCAAAACATATCATTTTCGTACACTTGGAAAGGTACACCAGTGGAGACATTACCTAAATGGTTGTTTATCAGTATATTTTACCAACTATACAAGCTTCCCTCAGTTTATCTATTGTGGATGATAAACCATTGAACCCATGTACTCATAGCCTGAGAATCATCAGGCATTGCTAAATTAAACCTTTGCTTCAATAGACATCATAAACGAAACCATAGGCGGTTCTGGAATTGATGAGCGTGGCCAGGAACTCGTCAGCGTTTTGTGTAGTATGGAACATCGCCAGTTCTGGCACCTCCCTTCACATTATACAGCAGTTTCCTTCATGACTGAGGTGGAAGAGAAATACCCTCCCAGCCCAGGATGATTATTATCAGGAAACTCCACACACTGTCCACAAGAACAGTCCCCACCAAGGTCTCACCCAATTGAACAAGCACAGGTCACACTTCAGGTCAAGAGGAGAAAAAGTTTGCAAAGTTAAAATAATAAAAGTGATCTGGATCGTATTATTTGATAAGCAATCAAACAAATGGTCAAATAAACAAACAAAAACTCCCTACATTTAGTATTAAGAATAAAAGGCTGAAAAAAATAAAGCATATACTTTCTTCAACCCCAGTGACACTAATTAAGCCTATCATTTTGTTGGCATTATTTTAAATTATAAATTATAAATTCAATGCCAGTGTTGTTCTCTGTGCAAAGGAATGCACTGAAACTGTTTCATTTGCATTAATGACACAGGGCTGAAAGAAATAGTCTGACTATGTGCTCTTCAGGTGCTGTAAAAGTGGTGCCACAGTGATACATTAAATAAGCTGCGTTACATCATTCAACACTTAATCGGAGGCCCATTGTAAGGTGTGAGTATTAAACTGCTTAGCTGTATACATATGAAATTAAATGCGGGTGCAGTTTCGATATGGTTTGTTATTGTATACATTCCATAAACACATTGGGTGATGATATTGTGTGAAATTAAAGTGAACTTTTAGTGAAGGGTTTTTGTTTTTGGAAGAGGGAAAAAAAATCTGGTGTTACTTACATTGACCTAAATACTAACATAAACACTTCATTCTTTAAAAGGGCATACGTGGAAACCAGATGGGCGTTGGTTAGGAAACAAGAAACTTTCTTTGACTTTCCATACTCCTGACTTCTGGTAGCCTGGATTCTTTTTGTGGGGGGAAGGAAGAAAAGAAAAGAAACGGATGACAAGCATTTTAAGTACTCTTACCTTATGGTGTGCTCTCTTAACAACAGGCTCAGCAAATATTAGTGCTGCTGCTCTTCTGGCTCTAGTAGTAAAAACACAACAATTAAGGAAAACTCCTCACCTGGGAAGGATGTATCTGCTTCATAAGGACAATCCCTCTTTATGGTTTTTAGTAAGGCTAAAGGCTAACCAGTTATATGTGACTGATAAGCTGTTCCAGGCTTGTCCAGATGAAGCAGAGACAAGTTAAATGATAACCAACATGATGTATTCTCTACAAAACTGAAAAGAGTTCAGTTTGGTAATTACAGATGCCACCCCAGGTAACCATTCACAAGGTTACTAGGAGTCTGCCTGAGAACAGTCATTAGAATAACTGCAAATAAAATAAAAGATAAAATGAATAAAATACAGTTGCATGCCGTTCTTGATCATTTGTATGTTTATGTCTAACGTGGAAATCTTGGATCATCTAGTGACTTACACAGGCCTTACATTTGAATTGTGACTTAAAACTCACTCAAGATGTATTTATTCTGCGAGGCATGTGAATGCGCTGCGAGGCTTTTTCTTCACACACGCGGAAAGGTCTTTTTCTGAAGCACTATTTTACATCTGCCTCAGCTGAACCCGTCACTTTTTTCGAATGCCCAGTTCAATCTTTTTATCCTCTGCAACTCATCAGTTGTTTCCCTGGGCTGTATCGTATTTCTCTCCTCGAGCTTCTATAATTGTATCTGCTTGTGCTCATAACTCCCACTCCCGCCCCCACCCCCACATTCATTTTCGAGTTGTACACTCCTGTCAGAAGTAAGGTTTGCGCTGTGTGTCAGTAGAAACTGCCAGTTAATTAAGAACAAGACGACACAAGATAACGTCAAGAAAGCTGCATCTCCCCCATTGAAGCCCTACAGTTAATTTAATGCTTGTTCAAATCTGGGCTGTATCAGAGCTGAATATTAAATGAGCAATTGCACTGCCAGTATGGGGGTGTTGTTGAAGTCACACAATGTTTCCATAGCTGGTTGCGCAACAGTGACTCCTGTGGCTTAGCAGGCACCTCTGAATCAACTGTACAATTTCATAGCCCTGCCGTTTACTCATTAACAAAGATTTAGTAAATATATTTAGTACCATATATTGCATAAATATATCAGTCACTCAAATGTTGAAAGACCTTTGACCCTGTTCTTGCTTTCACTGACGTTTGCATGCTGATTAAGGTTTCCCCCCCATCTTTTATTTCCATTCTTAACACTGAAACTCTTTCTGACATGGAAGACACTGTCCAAAAGTGAATATTTTGTAATCCTGTTAAGTGAGCGTTGCATTTATTTTATCACGCCTAAAAGCTGGCAAATGCATCAAAGCAATTTAGGAAAAAAAAAGTAAGAAATGACATCAGGATTGAAACCGGCTCTAAAATTTTATTTTCCAACCACACAAAGTGTGCAGTTTCAGCCTGATAGCTGGCACATCTCCACTGAAATGTATCTTCTAGCAATTATATATAAAGGATTAACCATACACTTCAAAGTCTAAACCTGAAGCCCCCCTCCATTGGCGCTCCATTATTTAAAAGAAAACCCCTGGAAATAACAATCACTTGCTCTGGTAACTCTCACAGACTAACACCATTAAGAGAAGGGGTCGTGGAAATAGCTCCTCTCTTGTGTGTAATCTCCTCTAAACACCATAATTTGTGGTATTCCCTCTGCATTAATGAAAGATTTGTATCTAAACCCTAACATCAAACAACTTCCTGTGCCTTGGAACAAAGTGTTCTTCACAGTGCAGATTGACTGATTGTGCCTGTTTGTGCACGTGCATCATATTGACTCGGCGAATGACTGAGATACTCTGTTAGTCTCTAGTCCTTAAGCGAGTGATGTTTATATAATTCACTAGATGATAAAACAGGCAGTAGTCATATGGATGTCAGAGTCATTTGAATATACGTCAAATTCTGAAGTACCACTTGGAAACGTGAAGAAGGAACAGCGCCATGTTATGAACAGTTGGCCGTATGATACACGTTGTATACAAAAATATATATCCATGGCAGGACAACATAAAATAAAACCTGTGCATCTTGTTTTCAGAAAATACAACCAATAACTGTGAACACCCACATCACCATGCCATTTCTTTTTCTTTTTTCTTTTGATGATTTGGGTGAAGTCTAATAGCCTTTGAGAAATAGCAGAATGAAGTTGATTATAATAGTGCACTTTGATGTTTCCATTCTTGTGTTTGGGCCAACCTGCATTTTAATAATGAGGGAATGTTATGTATTACAAAGCCTAAATACACAACTCCTACAGAAAATAATTATTAGAAAACAACAACAAAGACAATAAAAGGAAATGTTTGGCTTTAATGTTTTTAGGTCAAAGTGCACAGGCCTCAGAATAAACAGCACAGATCGCGGCCCACTTGGAGAAATGTGATTAATGACGCCTGACGGTCACTGTGCTTATCTGTGCAGAACATTACTACGTCTAAGAAATCCCTAAAACGTATGAAAACAAGGCCAGATGAAGAGGGAAAGGCTTACTTGTGTAACACTTCCTCAGAGATTAAAGCCAAAATCTTGCCCCGTTGGAACAGAGACTACAGCATCTGGGTAGTATCACTTGAGGTTTACTGTGATCTTGTGTACACAATAGGCTAGGTTATCCATATTTGGTCATGCGTAGGTGCAAGCCATCACCTTTTCTTAATTCCACAATATCATGATCAAAAGTAAGTACATTTCTTGTTTCAATTTGTGTCTCAAACTAGTGGCAAAGTATTTCAATGTATCTTTAGCTATTCCCACTGCAGTGCATCTCTGGTATGTATTTAAGTCGATTGAGTTTGTGTGTGTGTGCGTGTATGTGTGTGTGTTTTTTTTCCCATTGCTTCACACAGTGCCAGAGCTTGCTCTGTACTACTTTCCCACAGTTCAGAACCATATAAAGCTCTTAGCTGGAACGGCCTCTCTGTTTACTACTTGTTCACGTCAGCAGACTGTAGATTCGTCACTTCAAGTCTAATCGGCATGTAGTGGCTCAATCTATGTGCGCTGATCACTTCAGCACACAGCTGATGTAACAAAGGAAGTTGTGTAAAAGAGTGAATCCATATCCTGTGATCGGGAAGTTAACATTTTGTCTAATTTACAATGCAGGCAGGTGGCGGTGAATGCCAGCTGCCTCACCCAAACTATTGTACAGCCGGTTGATTCATGAAACTTCCACTCTTTGATTTGGGTGTTATCTTCCTCAAGGATGCACCCCTCCCTACTAAGAAAGAACATATGAATCCCACTTAAGTTACCGTAAAAACTTTTCATAATTATAACAACTGAGCCAACTGGCTGAAGGTGTTTATTGTAAAAATATAATTTGATATTTCATAATATAACTGCAGGGATGTTATAGATAAATCACATTCTACATACAAACCAGATTTGTTGTTACATGTATTCTTCTGTTAAACACAAGGGTTTTAAAGGTAAGCCTATACGGTTTTGTTGTGTGAGACTTGTTTCCGTGCTTAATTGCAATTGGCATCCTTTCAGGAAGAGAAAAACGCTCAGGGACGCATCTTTAACCGTTTAAGAAACACA
This sequence comes from Amia ocellicauda, assembly GCF_036373705.1. Taxonomy (NCBI): domain Eukaryota; kingdom Metazoa; phylum Chordata; class Actinopteri; order Amiiformes; family Amiidae; genus Amia; species Amia ocellicauda. The sequence goes on from NC_089852.1 coordinate 7,142,522, forward strand.
AGCCTTAGTTTGAGGAAATAGTTCATAATTCTGCTCTTGATCTGGGTTAAAGCCTTACATTTTGATTTACACAACATTTTCTATTATCACTCAGCTGTGCTGTCAGTTCTAGTAACCTACAGCTTTTTATGACTGCCATGCCTATACTAGCGTACAGAGCAGCTGGACTGAGGAGAATTTTATTTCTCCCCTAAGACAAACTGAATTACTAGTGCTTAGCAGATAATGGCACTGAAGGTTACTGGAGCAAGTATTCATTTCTGAAAATACATTTGACAGTAAATTCTAAACTGTCAGAATATTGTATATGACACGGATGGTTTTGTCCAGCTATATAGCACAACTGATGTATGTGAACCAAAAAAGCAGCCAATTGTATGGCAAAATCTTGGATAAAGAAATAGATACTTTATCTCTTTTTCTTTTTTGAAAACTATACAGAAAGAAGAAAATCTAAAGAATTCACAAGAATGTAAATATAAAGATCTGACAACACACAACTTTGAAACCTTTGAAAATTGCTTTTCTCAGGCATTTCAAATTAAAACATGTTTTAATGAAACTGCCACAAGCATTCAGTTATTTCCTTAACTGTAATTATAAGACAATAAACAGTTCCAATACAACACAATACCAAAATTCTGAAATGTCAGAGAAATTGTGTCGAATTTGAATTATCCATGTGTAGGATAGAATAGATCTTATTGTTTTCTAGTGGTTTATATTTCATACAGACGTGCTCAGATTTGTTGGTACCTTTACAGCCCATTGAAATAATGCTTCATTCCTCCTGAAAAGTGATGAAATTAAAAGTTATTGCATCATGTATACTTGCATGCCTTTGGTATGTCATAGAATAAAGCCAAGAAGCTGTGGAAAGAGATTCATTATTGCTCATTCTACAAAGATATTCTTAAATGGCCTGGATACATTTGTTGGTACCCAGTAGAAAATATAATAAATAATTGGATTATAGTGATATTCCAAACTAATTAATTTCTTTAATTAGTATCACACATCTCCAATCTTGTAATCAGTCATTCAGCCTACTTAAATGGAGGAAAGTAGTCACTGTGCTGTTTGGTATCATTGTGTGCACTACACTGAACATGGACCGGAGAAAGCAAAGGAGAGAGTTGTCTGAGGAGATCAGAAAGAAAATGATAGACAAGCATGGTAAAGGTAAAGGCTACAAGACCATCTCCAAGCAGCTTGATGTTCCTGTGACAACAGTTGCAAATATTATTAAGAAGTTCAATGTCAATGGAATTGTAGCCGACCTCCCTGGGCGCGGCCGCAAGAGGAACATCGACCCCAGATTGAACAGAAGGAAATTGCGAATGGCAGAAAAAGAACCAAGGATAACTGCCAAAGAGATACAAGCTGAACTCCAAGGTGAAGGTACGTCAGTTTCTGATCGCACCATCCATCGCTTTTTGAGCGAAAATGGCCTCCATGGGCCACTTTCCACTTTTGAAAGGAAAAAATAAAAAAGCCAGATTGTAATTTGGTAAAATGCATATTGACAAGTCACAATCCTTCTGGGAGAATGTCCTTTGGACAGATGTGTCAAAACTGGAGCTTTTTGGCAAGTCATATCAGCTCTATGTTTGCAGACGAAAAAATGAAGCTTTCAAAGAAAACAGTGAAACATGGAGGAAGCTCGGTTATGTTTTGGGTCTGCTTTGCTGCGCCTGGCACAGGGTGCCTTGAATCTGTGCAGGGCACAATGAAATCAAGACTATCAAGGCATTCTGTAGCGAAACATACTGCCCAGTGTCAGAAAGCTCAGTGTCAGAAGTCTCAGTTGCAGGTCATGGGTCCTCCAACAGGATAGTGACCCAAAACACACCGCTAAAAGCACCCAAGAATGGATTAGAACAAAACATTGGACTGTTCTGAAGTGGCCTTCTACGAGTCCTGATCTGAACATCGAACATCTATGGAAAGAGCTGAAACCTGCAGTCTGGAGAAGGCACCCATCAAACCTGAGACAGCTGGAGCAGTTTGCTCAGGAAGAGTGGGCCAAACTACCTGTTAACAGGTGCAGAAGTCTCATTGAGAGCTACAGAAAATGTTTGATTGCAACAAAATATTAGGTTGAGGGTCCCATCATTTATGTCCATGCCATTTTCATTTGTTTTATTATTTACAATATTATGTTGAAAAACAAAATCAAAAGCAAAGTCTGATTTCTATTAAATATGGAATAAACAATGGTGGATGCCAATTACTTTTGTCAGTTTCAAGGTATTTCAGAAGAAATTGTGAATTCTTCATTTTTTGTGGAGGGGTACCAACAAATTTGAGCACGTCTGTACATTATGTAGTTCTGCTGTTGGGAGGAGGCAGCAGACATCAGGAATATTGTATTGTTCTTTTTTTTTTAAAATAGATGTAATTACTAAGGACTGATATTTGGACTAATACCTAATAAATCAATCCCACTATTGCATGTTTTTCAAGGATAGAAAACATAGAAAAGAAATAAACAAAAAATCCAGGTCTGAAAGATGCCATTAGAGGTCAAGTTAAAATTAGACTCTGTAGATGTGGAATCTCTGCCAAAAGATAAATTAGCACTTTCAGCAGCATATCAAAATCATAAACTGACCACACAGTGATGCTCCGGCCTGTCTAATGAATTAAATGCAGAAACCCCAGGATGTTGACACACATTTTACATTGTGTCTACACACCATGTTTCTGCATCTTAATAGAATCAAGACATCCTGGGGGCATATATTCAAAATAAATGATGTCCATCAAAATAAGCTGTGACTGAGGTTTAAAGAGAAAACACAAGCTCAAGTTAATCCATTAACATTATTAAACCTGTGTATTAAAGCCTTTCCAGCCACTAGGCTATGCCCTCAGGATCAGGAAGTTTACAATTTGTAAAGTAAGACTTATAATGTTCTCAATGAAAAATAAACAAAAAAGAAAAGGGTCTCTTAGGATTCTTGACCTGGTGTTATGCAAATGGTCATTACCCTTGTGAAAACAAAAATATGGAGTTCATTACCCTACAGCTAGAAATGCTAACAATGAAAACTGTACGAAAAGCAATTGTCTTTGAATGTTTGTAACCATTTTTAGAGCACCAGGTCATGCTGCAGATGTATATCACAATTGTGTGTTTTTCTTGGCAGAGCTCAACAATATTAAAATACAGCATCTCCCTGGGATTACCCTAGAGATGCATATTAATGCCACAGTACCTGTTTATTTATTTATTTATTTTTAATTGCACATCCAGCTTAATTGTTTTCATACTAACACAAGAATGGTGACCATAAACCCAGTATATGTCACATTCATTTAAATTTCCCCCCAAAATATATATTTATTTACTTTGTTGTTTGTTGTCCTTTTTCATTTTCAATCATAGTCTTACATGTATACATTAAAGTTGAATGCACAAAAGTATTTCTCAGTCCACAATCTGACATTCCTTGGATTATGAAGAATATTTTATTTTTCTATACCACAACAATTCTCTTTTTGTATCAGATATTTTCAGATAGTAAAGAAGATAAATGGGCAGCCTGATAGATATAGATTTGCAGATTTTAATGGGATTCAGACATTTAAATCTGAGCAATTTGTATTTTAGCAGTTATATACCTACAGCAGAACAGGCCATTATATATCTTCATATCTACATTCCTTGAAGATATAGCCTATAGGCTTTCATCATACAATCCCATTAATTCTAGCAATCCACTGCTGTTCAGAATAGGTCGATACATTCTTGTGCTAATGTGCCCTTCTCAAAAACTAACCCATTACTGGTGCAGGGACAGTGGAAGACCTCTTGGGTTTTGGGGTGATTCTTAATGAGTATTTAAAGCTGTAAGACATTGACTTATCCAGTTTCACAAAACTGAATTTAATGAAACAATCTAACAGATCTAGTTACAAAAGGTACACGTTATATCTAGTTACCAGTAGAGGGAGCCCATTACCCATTCCTGTCAATAAATCCTTTAACCACAACTATTTCACCATCAGTCACATTTGGTTCTTAACAATGTTAATACGCATATGAATGAATAAATACTCAGATGAATGAATGCATACCCGTGTGTAGTTGAATTTGTGTATATAGATGTAAATATATATATAGTTTAACTGAAAAAATAGCAAAAATATTTGAAATAACACTGTGTAAACAACATAAATGTAACCAATCCTATCCCAAGACCAAATCCTATCTTAATTTATACCTCTAACTAAAACCTTCTATTGACAATCTTAGTAATTTCATTTTTTTCCTATATATTTTAATATTATTTTATTCTTAAACATCAATTAATACAGATATATTTGTGCCTGAGGAAACAGGGGAAATGTCACTCATCACATTGATCCCCAGTGTCCCTGTGCAGTCTTGAACAGAGAAACGCAGTGAGCAATGCATGCACTCTCAGAGAAGAGACTGACACTTGCCCTGCCAAACCGGCTCCAAATGGGCTGTACCCTCCTGAACAGAAAACACAAACTAAAACTAAAACTGAAAGTGAATGATCTGCAGGACATGGAGACATCGTGGAGGAATGAAATAAATCATACTAAGGTATTAAATACTTAGTTCAGTGCTTTCCCAGGCAATCACATTGTATTATAATGGATTTTTTGTATAACAGTGGGTAACTAAGTGACCTGACGCTATTCACCCAGTGCTCTGGCCAGCAGGTATGAACAGGCATGCCTAAGAATGTTACAAAGGTTTCGCATAGAAACATATTTAAACAAATAACCAAACAAATAAAAACATATTTACTTCAATAAAATAAGTTTGTCAAAATTGCGATAAAGGTTATTTCTTTCACATTTATTGTAGGTTGTGTGGGAGTGGTTTGTGTGCTTGGTTGTGAAAACTTGCTGTTGAGTCCAGCATTGCCCACCAGGTGGCTCGACACTAAAATTAAAAGCTTTTTTTTTGTTTTAGAATTGGATAAAAGTAATGGTAATATATAAGGCTCGTCTGCAGCTGTGCTATTTTGTGTATACCTACATACAAATAGATATATATAGTTATTTGTATGTAGGTATACACAAAGTAATGCAAGGGTAGACAAGCCAACTGGCACCCTTAAAATGAAAAATTTTATTAATTTATTTATCACAAACTGTGAATTACACTATATCTATCTATCTATCTACACTCACCTAAAGCATTATTAGGAACACCATACTAATACTGTGTTTGACCCCCTTTCGCCTTCAGAACTGCCTTAATTCTACGTGGCATTGATTCAACAAGGTGCTGAAAGCATTCTTTAGAAATGTTGGCCCATATTGATAGGATAGCATCTTGCAGTTGATGGAGATTTGTGGGATGCACATCCAGGGCACGAAGCTCCCGTTCCACCACATCCCAAAGATGCTCTATTGGGTTGAGATCTGGTGACTGTGGGGGCCAGTTTAGTACAGTGAACTCATTGTCATGTTCAAGAAACCAATTTGAAATGATTCGACCTTTGTGACATGGTGCATTATCCTGCTGGAAGTAGCCATCAGAGGATGGGTACATGGTGGTCATAAAGGGATGGACATGGTCAGAAACAATGCTCAGGTAGGCCGTGGCATTTAAACGATGCCCAATTGGCACTAAGGGGCCTAAAGTGTGCCAAGAAAACATCCCCCACACCATTACACCACCACCACCACCAGCCTGCACAGTGGTAACAAGGCATGATGGATCCATGTTCTCATTCTGTTTACGCCAAATTCTGACTCTACCATCTGAATGTCTCAACACAAATCGAGACTCATCAGACCAGGCAACATTTTTCCAGTCTTCAACTGTCCAATTTTGGTGAGCTTGTGCAAATTGTAGCCTCTTTTTCCTATTTGTAGTGGAGATGAGTGGTACCCGGTGGGGTCTTCTGCTGTTGTAGCCCATCCGCCTCAAGGTTGTACGTGTTGTGGCTTCACAAATGCTTTGCTGCTTACCTCGGTTGTAACGAGTGGGTATTTCAGTCAAAGTTGCTCTTCTATCAGCTTGAATCAGTCGGCCCATTCTCCTCTGACCTCTAGCATCAACAAGGCATTTTCGCCCACAGGACTGCCGCATACTGGATGTTTTTCCCTTTTCACACCATTCTTTGTAAACCCTAGAAATGGTTGTGCGTGAAAATCCCAGTAACTGAGCAGATTGTGAAATACTCAGACCGGCCCGTCTGGCACCAACAACCATGCCACGCTCAAAATTGCTTAAATCACCTTTCTTTCCCATTCAGACATTCAGTTTGGAGTTCAGGAGATTGTCTTGACCAGGACCACACCCCTAAATGCATTGAAGCAACTGCCATGTGATTGGTTGGTTAGATAATTGCATTAATGAGAAATTGAACAGGTGTTCCTAATAATCCTTTAGGTGAGTGTATATATATATATATATATATATATATACATACAAGAAGAGAAAGAAAAACAAACATTCAGATCAGAGAACAAACAAAAGTGTGATAACACTGCAATGGGTCGTACACATTGCAAGAGGATCAGACCAAAGATGGACAATAGTCTGCTTTTGAACTATAGGATGGATCCCAAGAGATGATAAAAGACTGAGAAGAAGACCACATTTACTGATGACGCCATCACATCTGTCGATGACATCATCATAAGTGCATAAACACCTGCAGCTTCAATTTCAAGAAGGCAAGCAAGAAATCCGGATTTAAAATGAAGCTTTGAACAGCTTTGTTAAATTAAGAAAATTAAGTAAATCAACGAATAAAAAGTTTGTCTGCCTTGGACAAAAAATGAGCACAGATGGAGATATTATGGAAAAAAATCAAAAGAAAAGTAAAAAATGGGATGGAGTGCATTTGGAAGAAACAGCATGCTGGGAAATCTACCCACTTGTCCGAAGAGAAAAGTATTTATCAATGCATACTACTTAAGGCTGTGAAACCTGGTCACTAAATGCAAAAATGTTACAAAAACCACAAGTGACACAGAGAAACATGGAAATACGTATGCTCTTGGAATAACAAGATCATTATTTTTAAATGAGAAGAAATGTAGATATGCGACACGAGTGAAAGAGTGAAAATGTAAAAACGGCAGTGGGCTGGACACATTGCAAGAAGAACACATCATACATGGACAAAGGAAGCTATTGAATAGATCCCAAGAGATGAAAACTACCTAGACCATATAAAAGATGGGAATATGAAACAAACTTTCCAGGCAGTGGCGTGTCCAGAACATGTTGAATGGGGAGGCCGGGGGGCCATGGACCCAATTTAGGGAGGCCCATTCTTAATCGATGCAAGATGAATTGTTTTTAAAATAATTATGATGGTTCAACACATTAAATGATTCAGCTTAGGTTTGTTACATATCCCTATTCAAATAAATCAATTAAATTCCAAAAGTCTTAATAGCATTTGCATTGAAATTTAAGATTTTATAGCCTATATATATTTCAACAGCAGTAAATCAAGATGCCAGGTTAGCTAGCTTGTAGATAACTAGTTAAAACACCAAAATAATATCTGTGCAAATGCATGTAAATCCATACTGGCTGAACATAATGACCAACCTGTTTAGTCCGTTGGTGTTCGTGTGGGTTTTTCTCCTTCCTTGGACCACTTTTGATAGGTACTGACCACTCCACTACAGACCAGGAACTGCAGTTTTGGAGATGCTCTGACCCAGTCGTCTAGCCATCACAATTTGGCCCTTGTCAAAGTCGCTCAGATCCTTACGCTTGCCCATTTTTCCTGCTTCTAACACATCAACTTTGAGGACAAAATGTCCACTTGCTGCCTAATTTATCCCACCCACTGACAGGTGCCATGATAACGAGATTATCAGTGTTATTCACTTCACCTGTCAGTGGTCATAATGTTATGGCTGATCGGTGTATATTCAATTAGTCCTTTAGAACACAGGGCTGTATCAGAAACGGTCGTTTGATCTCCTTTTTGGCAAACCAAAGCATTTCAAATAAATATACAAATATTTTTTGCTAACATAAAATAAGTTAAATTTCGCAGCCAAAGCATTGTAAATTAAAATACAATTATGATTTTTTTGCTAAGATATTATCTAACAATATTTTACTTATAATAAGGGAAGGGCCTCTTATCTGCTCCACTGATGCATGTCTGCCACCTGCCTTTCAAATGCCGCCACAACTAGCACCTCAGTCCAAACTTCATTATATGTACACATTCAAAAACAACATACTTGAATATTTTTTCACAACCAAAGCATTTACAATAAAAATACAATGATTTATTTCTACCTAACATAAAATAACAGTGTTAGTTTTAACAATATTTGTTTTATATTAAGGGAAATAGCAAAGTGTTTTCTTATCTGTTCCACTGATACAAAGACTGTTTGTCTGCCTCCCTGCCTCTAAAACAACTTGAGCCAGTCGATCGTTTACACTGCCAGGATCAAACACTACCGATGCACTTGATCCCGATCAGAAATGTCAGTGTAAACACGCCTACTGACATCAGATCAGCTCTTCCACAGGTGTGTGGCTGGTCCCATTGTATAATGACTGAAGTGGCCAATCAGATTTCACCCCGAGCAACCTCCCCCCCCACCCCCCCTAGACACGCCCCTGTTTCCAGGAATGACATGGAAAAGGGAAGCTGTAGCAAGAGGAATGATCTTGGGAGGCCTTTGTGCAGCAGTTGACTGATATAGGCTGCAGCTGGTGCCGATATACACTCACCTAAAGGATTATTAGGAACACCTGTTCAATTTCTCATTAATGCAATTATCTAACCAACCAATCACATGGCAGTTGCTTCAATGCATTTAGGGGTGTGGTCCTGGTCAAGACCATCTCCTGAACTCCAAACTGAATGTCTGAATGGGAAAGAAAGGTGATTTAAGCAATTTTGAGCGTGGCATGGTTGTTGGTGCCAGATGGGCCGGTCTGAGTATTTCACAATCTGCTCAGTTACTGGGATTTTCACGCACAACCATTTCTAGGGTTTACAAAGAATGGTGTGAAAAGGGAAAAACATCCAGTATGCGGCAGTCCTGTGGGCGAAAATGCCTTGTTGATGCTAGAGGTCAGAGGAGAATGGGCCGACTATCAAGCTGATAGAAGAGCAACTTTGACTGAAATAACCACTCGTTACAACCGAGGTATGCAGCAAAGCATTTGTGAAGCCACAACATGTACAACCTTGAGGCGGATGGGCTACAACAGCAGAAGACCCCACCGGGTACCACTCATCTCCACTACAAATAGGAAAAAGAGGCTACAATTTGCACAAGCTCACCAAAATTGGACAGTTGAAGACTGGAAAAATGTTGCCTGGTCTGATGAGTCTCGATTTGTGTTGAGAGTCAGAATTTGGCGTAAACAGAATGAGAACATGGATCCATCATGCCTTGTTACCACTGTGCAGGCTGGTGGTGGTGGTGTGATGGTGTGGGGGATGTTTTCTTGGCACACTTTAGGCCCCTTAGTGCCAATTGGGCATCGTTTAAATGCCACGGCCTACCTGAGCATTGTTTCTGACCATGTCCATCCCTTTATGACCACCATGTACCCATCCTCTGATGGCTACTTCCAGCAGGATAATGCACCATGTCACAAAGGTCGAATCATTTCAAATTGGTTTCTTGAACATGACAATGAGTTCACTGTACTAAACTGGCCCCCACAGTCACCAGATCTCAACCCAATAGAGCATCTTTGGGATGTGGTGGAACGGGAGCTTCGTGCCCTGGATGTGCATCCCACAAATCTCCATCAACTGCAAGATGCTATCCTATCAATATGGGCCAACATTTCTAAAAAATGCTTTCAGCACCTTGTTGAATCAATGCCACGTAGAATTAAGGCAGTTCTGAAGGCGAAAGGGGGTCAAACACAGTATTAGTATGGTGTTCCTAATAATCCTTTAGGTGAGTGTATATTATACACACACACACACACACACACACAGTAACTGTAATGACAAAACTGGCATAAACACAGGCTTTTATTCACTACACAAATTAATACAGGCACTGTAACAAAGACAAGGTTCTGCCAATAAAATCCTATTATAACTACCCACCAATACAGGCAAGCATGATCTATAACCATAAATTAACAGACCCGATAGTTTTCACTTTCGCGAACAAGCAGCATCTACCCAACAGCCTCTCAAAACACAGGCACACACCCAGACATTTATAAGAGCAGATGTATGTAAAACTCAGCAGCCAATCAGAGTCCTCGTCATGTGTCCTAGTCAGGTCCAATTAACAAAGTTCAAACGTGGTGCAGCAGGAATATTCCAGAAAGTTCTGCTCCTTTGCGAGTCTGCATACACTCAACCTGATGATTTCATATATCATGTCGCCAGCACTATATATATATGAAATTCCAACATAAATGGCAAAAATAAAATTATGAACATGCAAAACAATTTTCTCCAAGTCTACAATGAAAGGTTGTAGATTTGAATGTACATACCAACATTTAAGGCATTATTTACATATATAAGTAAAATAAGACTTATTTAAAAATATCGATAATACAGTATACATTTTTTTAAAATATTTGACAAATCTATATTCTAAAAGGTAACTGATATTTGCTGTATTTTATTTATTTGTATTTTTCCCCCCATCACAACTGCAATGAAATATACTTATACAAATATTATATAAGCCCACACTTCAGTATGACAAAATACACACATTATTTGCCTTCACACTTAAATACAAGCCACAAGTAATCATCCTGTTAACAGCTAGATTATACAGTAAAATATAATACACACAAAGCACTTTAGCAGAAAATTAAAATTGTGTATTTCTTGAAACAGCAGAATGCTCCACAGGATTTACAACACTTTCTTTATTTTAATTTATTTCCTTCAATTTAAAATTTTAAAACACGGATTAGCGATTAGCGATATAAATTTATGTTTTAAGTGTATTATAGCTAGAAAAGTAAGGAAAAAAAACACAATATGTTAAATGTGTAACCCCTCTGTCTTTAATGTATAACACATTCCTATAGATGTGGCAGAGATCTTCTTAGTCCTAATCATAAATCAGATTAATCACTCATGAGAAAAGTCTTTGATATGCACAGGCAGCTGCAACCTTAATAACTTGATGAGTAGCCAGTTATGTTTGCAGTCTTGGCTGGATTAGTTATTAGAGTGGCCTAAATCGTTTTGTGCTGACAGAAAGTGAATTATAATCCAAGGACAGCCTTTAAAAGCACCTGAGCAGTGTATGGATCCATCTGTAGCAAAGTCCACATCCATCTCTCCCACAGCCAGAAGAAACAACATCTCAGAAAGGCTGACCAAGAACCGCAACCATGAATGGCACAGAGGGCCCCGATTTCTACGTGCCCATGTCAAACACAACGGGCATTGTGAGAAGCCCGTTTGAATACCCGCAGTACTACCTGGCTGATCCATGGAAGTACTCTGCTTTGGCCGCCTACATGTTCTTCTTGATTATCACCGGCTTCCCAATCAACTTCCTCACTCTTTACGTCACCATCGAGCACAAGAAGCTGAGGACCCCACTAAACTACATCCTCTTAAATCTGGCCGTTGCTGACCTCTTCATGGTGATTGGTGGCTTCACCACCACGATGTACACATCAATGCACGGCTACTTTATCTTCGGGCACACTGGCTGCAACTTGGAAGGATACTTTGCTACCCTTGGTGGTGAAATTGGTCTGTGGTCCCTGGTGGTCTTGGCTGTTGAGAGGTACATAGTGGTCTGCAAACCGATGAGCAACTTCAGGTTCGGTGAAAACCATGCCATCATGGGTGTTGTGTTCACATGGATCATGGCCAACTCCTGCGCTGCTCCTCCGCTCTTGGGATGGTCCAGGTACATCCCAGAGGGCATGCAGTGCTCATGCGGAATTGACTATTACACCCTGAAACCCGAAGTGAATAATGAGTCCTTCGTCATCTACATGTTCATCGTCCACTTCAGTATTCCTTTCATTGTCATCTTCTTCTGCTATGGCCGTCTGGTGTGCACCGTCAAGGAAGCGGCTGCCCAACAGCAGGAGTCCGAGACCACCCAGAGGGCTGAGAGGGAAGTCACCCGAATGGTTGTCCTTATGGTAATTTCTTACTTGATCTGCTGGATTCCCTATGCAAGCGTTGCCTGGTACATCTTCACACACAAAGGAAGCTCATTTGGCCCCGTCTTCATGACAATCCCAGCTTTCTTTGCCAAGAGCTCAGCCCTCTACAACCCCCTCATCTATGTCTGCTTGAATAAGCAGTTCCGTCACTGCATGATCACAACCCTCTGCTGTGGAAAGAATCCCTTCGAAGAGGAGGAAGGTGCGTCCACCACTGCTTCCAAGACAGAGGCCTCTTCAGTCTCATCCAGCCAAGTCTCTCCAGCATAAAACACCTCTCTTCAAAGGGCCTCACAAACACGGTCAACGAAACCTATATCCGCTACCGACTGAATGCTATGTCTACAGAAATAACGTAATGAACTTTTTTGTATTTTTACAAATCAGTTTATTGAAGCAAAAGACTTGAACCAGAAGGAGACACGTCGTGTCCACATCACTGTTGTTTCTGTATGTACAGTAAGTCCAATGTAATGGTGCATAAGACGTTTTTTTAGACAAGTGGAAACTATTTTAACTCTTTTACAGTTGGATTCTACCTGTAACCAGCTTAATGTGATTGTAGATGCATGTAATCAATGCAACGTAAATAAAGAGCACTTTGCAAATGTCTTACTTTGTCACTCTTTATAATTTCAATTTTTCTTTCTATCAACAAAAATCATATCATATGTGTCATAACTTTTTTTTGTTATGGACATTATTCACAAATAGTATTGCAACTATTTAACAAAACTCTATTATTCCTATCCTATTTATTAATTTTTTCATGTGTCAGCCTCTGCAGCCCAGTAATTCTACACTGTCAAGACTCTACAGCTAGCACCTTAATATTAAAATCTAGCACACTGCCAGTATATATTTGAGAATGTATAGGGCTGCTTTTACAGACTCAGATTTGCATTAGTCTTGCACTACACAATGTTATTTTAGTTCAGGTAGTCAAAGACTTGTGCTAATTGAGGTCTGTGAGACCATAAAACTGATAAAGACATTTCTCAACAAGTTCACTTGGGAATTAAAGTGGTACTATTTGCACCATATTTGCTCTTCCAGGGGTTTTGTAAATCACGAAGATCTACCTTTCCTTGCTACAAGGTCAAACTGTATTATGAAGTCGCAATGTCATAAAAATATGAATCAGGCATTAAAATCTATTTGTGTGAGTATTTAAGTATTAAGTGAGTATTATCCTTAACAGAAATGCTACACAAGCTTAGTTACATGGAAGTAAAAGGTAATTAAATATAACAATTGAAACCTGGACTCATAATCCAATGATAGGTCAAGAGGGGAAATGTTAAATCAGAATAAACCAATTCTAAATTCAGTATCATTTTACAATAAGGTACCATAATTCCTCATTAATTAATATATAAATACCATAGGATTTAAACATGGACGATGGCATTTGTTATTTGTCATTGCTTGGAAAATAGATACTGGAGAATCAAAATCCATTTTTTTTTTTTTTTAAAGATGACTGGATGTAGACAACTCTGCCTCAAATTCAAGTTGAGAGATAATGCGGTACAGTCCTATACCAAAGACTGGTAAAGTCTATAGTTCTGATGGGCAGCAGTGTCTTCCACAGATTTATTTCCAACTCAGATCTCATCTACTTAATTGAACCATTTACTTACACTGTTGAACCAATACAGTATTGTTTTGAGACCTTAAGCAGGTGTAGATCTATAGAGCCTTCAGCCCTCCAGCACCAAGCATGGCCACCACTGCTATAGATCGACCACATGTGGCTTCCTGTGTGACTGAAAAATAAACCAGACAGGATATTATCCTAATAAGTGTTCTGATGAGAACAATAATGATCAATTGTAATATGTAACCATTCTAATTTTGCCACAACTGTGTATTTCTCCTGTGATGCAGGCGATATAAAACTCTATATTGTATGAAACATAGGATAAATTAAATACTTATCACAAGTAACATCCAGACCCTTTCCTTTAACAACCTCCGCACTAATGCTGTGTTCAACTGATGTCATGTACTACACCGACTTCAACACACTCAACGACATTCTTGTGAAGTTAGTGCAGTTTATGAAACATTGATACCATGAAGGAAAAGTAAGCCTGAGGTTGGAGACTTAAGTGCCTATAATAAAAACCTAGCAATTTACAAAAATATTCTCACAACTCTTTTGGTGTTCAATGGTGGTAGAAAGAGAGATTACCAATTTCAAAGTGTAGAATGTCACTTGGAACAAATTAATATTATTTCATATCAAGCACGCTGTATAATGAAGTTCTTCAGATTAAAATTCTTCAAATTCTAAATAGCCTCTTTTGCATATTCTTTCAGATGCTTTATTACCCAACAAAAGGAAATAACTATATGGTAACAGTGTGCTGAATATTTTTTGAAAGGCTGTACATTCGTAAAGATAGCATTCTTTCATTTCCAATTATCTGTCACATTGGGACTAAGGTTATTAAGTTAGGTTGGAGTGGCTTTTGTCATTTTAAATAACAGCATGCTTTTTAAAATTCATATCTTGTGTTGAGGCTACTGACAAAATATTCGTACAGAAAACATTAATAGCTATTGTGCCTAATCAGTTTAATAATCTGAAATTTGAAATGGAGAGCTTAGGAATATTAAATAATGTAACAGCAAAACAAATGCTGAGATCGTACATTGAATAAAAATTTGTTCTGTTGTTCTACATTTTAAAAGTGCACTGATGTTTTTTCTTTCCATATTTTAAATATCTTTATTAAATAACGTCCACAGTGTACATTTGTCTGACTTAACATTCCAGCCATTTCAATAGCTGTATCATATGAACTCTTCCCTTACGTGGCTGTTCAGTCCTATCTGTTTCACACCACTGCAAGACTCATAAGTGGTCCTCAGCTCTCAATTGCTTTAAATAGTAAACACATGCCTTAGACTGGATTTTCCCCTATGAGCCATTAAAGTTAATTGGCTGGTAACTGACTCTTCATAATTGCCTTTTAATAAATCTTATAAGTAAAGTTTTGCCTTATGCTTGAATGATTTTTCATAGTGCACGTGTCCGCCATGAAAATCAGCATCAGCTCAGCATCCCTACAGTAAACTCCTAGCGAGTTTTTCCCATGGTCAAGTCAAGTGTTTATTTTACTTTTCAGACAATGATTGTGTTTTTGTGTTATGTGTACAGTATTCTCATAATATTGTCTCTTCACAGGGAGATGAAATTTGACCAAATAAAGAAATACATGTAATGCGAGATTTGTTTTTATGAAACCTTCAGCAGTTAATCTGGCCAGACATTTTTATGTGTTTTAATCAGTATTTTCTTTCTGTGTTAAGCTTCAGGACGAGTACTAGTGATTAAAAGGTTGTCAAGGCAACAGCAACCTGATGCTGCTACAATCCTTCACTCTAAATATCAATAAAGCAAATGCTTACCCTGATTCTAATGAAGATCTACACTTTAACACCACACGGAATTAACGGGACAAGAGGAACTCTGATGTTTGTGACTCAAGTACTCTTATTTGGATTCTTGGTGTGGTAGTTTCTTTGATCAGGAAATCAAAATGTAAAGTGCACTGCTGCCAGGAGCAAATGTTTTGGTTGCCCTCCATTCAATTTCATCAGTGGCATCAACTGCAAGAAAAAGTATGGCATGGTCAAAAGTATCGGTGAGTAAACATATCCCCAATCTTTCACACAAGCAACACATATTTAACAAAATCATGATTACATCAGATTCCTGGCTGTTTTATTTTTTTTGTAATTTTCATTGTTTTTCACAAATCATTTGTATACAGACACATATCAAAGTAGGATTCAGAAACATGTGTTCTTTATAGTGACTTAAGTGAAATTTTTAAGAGATGTCTGCCAACAAAAGTAATTCCAGCCTTTGACTTTGCAAATTAAATTTATCTCTTCACAAAATATTCAGCCTGCAGAAATATATTTGCCAAATTAGGCCCCTCAGGTTTAATATGATTCCTATTTTTTTTTAAGCAGAAAGTCTTAGATAGCTAATCTAACAGGTTAATTACGTATGTGACCTTCACCTGCTTAGGGAAAATATACTGTGATTTAAAGATGAAAATACAAATATTGAACATTGCATTAAGTAATTTAATTTACTTGAACAAATGACATAAGTATGTCTCTGTGTGGCTATTTCTTAGAATCAAACAGGATAATTCTTTGACACCTTGACTGCATATCAACTCTCCACCAATTCGACTGCAGCAGGATTCATCTGCTGGAGTATGTTTCTGTTTTTATTTTCCCTGGATAGATATAACATATTACCATATTTCAAGTCTTATTGAGCTGTCACAGTAAGATCCTTCTTCATAATTTGGAACAGTATTTATTATATCTCTATATTTCTTTGATTTTTTTTTTAAGCAGTTAAATATGTTACTGTAGGAGCTTGACAGAAGCTTAGCAAACAGCACGTCGGTAATGCATATGCTAGGATTTCACTTGACATATTTCAAGAATAACTGTTGTATCATTGCCATTTTACAGAGACCTGGACTTAACTGGTCATATTGTGGTTAGAGGAATTAAACTTAACAGTGTAAATGAACACAGAAACTGTGAATATGTTGTAAGCTTATGTAAATTTATACACAAAGAGGAACAGAACTCCGTGGGCACAATCTTCATACTACAATAAACAACGGATTAGTCTTCTACTGGTGTAGTGCTGCCTTTGAAGAGATTATTTACTCCAGCACCGAAATCCAGGTATTAAATCATCATGTAGTTCTAATAAGGACTGGAAATATTACCCACTCAGTTATCAATGGAAAAACACAAAAAGGTTATTAAGCTGCATGAATTATATTTCTGAGATCTGGCCCCCTGTCTGGAAAAAAGAAAAACAAAATTGACTTCTACAAGCAGGAGAAAAAACAGTCAAAACACACATTTTGTTGGTCTCCATTTACCCTGTCACTTTCAGATAAACCTCACCTAATCCTGTCCATAATAAATTGATTTATTGTAGACAATGTTGACAAAGGCCAGAAGGCTTGCCCAAAGACTTTATATATGCTCAATTACAGAATGAAGCATAAAGCATTGTTTCTATTAATCTAAAGACCATTTCTCTTCATATATATATTTTTTTACTCATAATTGAGCATTTCAAATTCATACACCATATATTTAATTAAAGACAGTAAGCACACTCTACTCGCAAGACATTGAACACTAACCTTCAGCATTGTTTCATTTACAAATATTGACCCTGTTATGATAGCAATGATGCTTTAAAAGAAAATGGCATTTTTGCAGCCTCCCACCCGCCACGCGCTCCATAATAACACAGCTGTCATCATCAGTGTTGGCTCTGCAGTTGGAGACAGGCACCGTCTTCAAGGTGGTGATTCTTATGCAGATACAATGAATACAAGTCAATACACTCCATGGGTGTAGAGCATGGACTGAATACAAAACACTGTTCTGATGGCACTTTCAGCCCTACCCTCTCTGGCGAGTAATATTACATGTTTATTGTTTCAGCATGTATTCCATAAAATTACAGAAATCCCTTTACCAAGCTCAGGCTATTTAGGATGAATTATATTATATCTGTGTAATGATAGCGCTGTGTGGGAGTGCTTAACCCTGAATATTTTTTTGGCAAACAAATCTTGCCAATGATATAACAATATCATTTACATTCACGTCCCTTGCATTTTGTTTGTTTGACTACCTTTGGTGATCATAATTATCTTATTATTCTATATGTTTAATACGACAAACTTACCAATTCAATTACTCTTCTAACATTTGCATTCGTAAGGATACCATTCTGAAAAGTTATGAAAATTTTCTGACACTGTTGGGATAGTTTTAACACCTTGCACAAATGGCACAGTGCTGTTAATTTCTCATGCATTTCAGTTCAGGTAATGCAATTTAATCTGAGGTCTGAGAGACAGTGGCATAGTTGCAAGCTATGGCAAAATGTATGCAAGACTTAATTGATTTCATGTTACCATTACACACACCATCAGTTAATACAACACTGTCACTGTGTCTTCTAAGAAATGTATCTGCAAAAATTATTATTTTTCAATCCACTACAGGCTCTCCCCCAACAATATATTGCTGGGCATAGAGTCAACACTTATGTAACACCAATTAATTAATTATTTAAATAAATCGGTGTGCTTTCTTAGCAGTCGGAGGTTGATGTGGAAGATGTTCTCAATTTCAAATAGCTGTGTGCGATAGTATTTGTGTAGCTTCAGTAAAACAAATACCTATAGAACTGTGTTAATGACCTCCTGAGTAACTATAGCAACACTAGTACCATAAGATCTCTTGCAGAATACAAATTCGTTGTGCATCTCGCATATTTCCTCAAAGACTGGTAAAACAGATTAAGGAAAATAATGAAACAAACACAATCTCACATTTATAAAACAAAAAGCTACATATCTATGGAAATGTCAAAAGTAAAAGCACTGCATGTCTAAAGCATTGCTGAACCATAAATAGTAAGCATATTATCCTGTATTTTCCAAGTCTCTGATTGTGTTAATTTTGCAGCAGCTTGCTTCTTCAATGTATTAAATACTATATTGTAGATGTTTATTTATACCTTTAGTAAAACAAATGAACATATCTGTCAGTCAAGCTGTCTTTGCTGTGTTGTACAGTGACTGTCACTTGAGGATCAGATATATTTGTTTATATTTTAACCTTGGTTGAAATTTAGCAAGTCACATAGCAAATCACAGACACTTGTCTCTGGATTTCTACTGCTGAATCTTGACTTAGGTATCAAACTATAATGAGTAGACAAAAACATACAATTAAGTCTAAAATGAAGTGTGTAGCGTTCTCTACTCGGATACGCTCAGTGTTGTGTACCTTATGAGATGACAACAATTCCCTATCTTGACATACACCACACTGAAACTCTGGCTGTAGCTTAATTCTGCAAATACCAATAAATGCGAGAAAATGTCTCACCACTAGAGACAGAGTGCAATTTTTCAGATTAGGCTGCATTCATATATATATATATATATATATATATATATATATATATATATATATATATATATATATATATATATATATATATTTTTTTTTTTTTTTTTTTCATATTGCACCATTTGCTGAGGCAACATGTTGTTTGAAGTGGCTTTTAAAAAAGTTTTTATTTTTAATGATCAACTTAAGCATTTCAGAACAGTACCTAAATCTGTCTACAGTAACAATATACATAGCCAATACACAGAGACATTTTCTTTATCAAATAGTTTCCCACAAAAGTGAAAGTAATATTTGAATTTTTTTTGGTAGTTCACCACAACAATTTTTTTTAAAAGCACTTTCCTGGAGATTTACCCCACCCAAAAAAAATGTATATATAAAACATTCAATCTATATCAAAAATAGTAAAAAAATACTGAAATAGCAATCATCATCAGTGGGATAGTGCGTCACACTTGAGGTTGACTTCCAGAGACGTATGTCAAAGCTGCCCCTTTCTGTGCTTCTTCTTCTCTGATCCCACAAGAGTAACTTCCTCTTTTGCTTCTCAGCTTCATGGGAGAAGGTCGTCTGAGTTTGAACTGTGACTCAAAGAGCTATTTTCTGTGTGGAAATAATTATATATTGTACTTGGGTACTGTGTGTCCTATTCCTTGCTGCAAATGCAGTGGGAGCTGGCTTTCTCACTTCCTGAGGTGTCTAGCATATTTAATATTATATTGCTTAAAGATTTGAACTGGCTCTGGAGGCTCTGGTAGCTGTACAGTCCAACATTACGACAACTCCCGGCTGCGTTGTTGTTTGTTATTCTGACGCATTGGGCTGAACTCCCTTACTCTATTGTATATATTACTGAATACAGCATACTCAGTCACTCAGTTTTGTCACAGACGTGAGGTGGCACTGAGGCTTCACTCTTCACATATTTTAAACTCCCGGCTCGGCTGGTTAGTATATTACAATACAGTGGTGTCATTTACCTTGTATGACTATTGTGTGTTCTGGGTACCATTGCTGCACAGTTGATATTGCCCCAGGGCTCCGGTTGCATTCAGTCCACCATTTTTACAACCCCAGATTTTTTTTTTCTACTCACTCATGCTAGTTCAACCTACATGAAAGAAAAAAGCAACCTTTTTTCTAATACTGCTACTGTTATAGTTTGTTGTTCGCTACGTGTGTTATTGATGCTTTCTCTCTATCTGCTCTTCTACTTCCAGGAGAGTAGATCTGTGTCCTTCCATTCGATCTCTCTCTGGCTCCCCACACCTTTTCCAAGGGCATGGACACTATCCTGCCTGCCCTGCACTCTCGAGGTGTCAGGCTCGTGACATACTTAGATGACTGGCTCGTCTGTGCTCAGTCCTTAGAGCAGGAAGGGTCTCACACAGCACTGATCACCAACCACCTGAGGCAACACGTTTCAATCTGGAATCCAGCCATCAGCTCATGCCAAGCCAACAGAGATATCATGGGATTGAGCATGGACTCCACATGTTTGTGTCTCTCACACCACACAGAGTTGCCTAGCTCAACCAGAACCTCTTCCCTGTTCAAATTGAGAGTGAGAGTAAGCCTGGCACCAGTGCTGCTAGGTGTATTATCAGAGGCATCCCAGGTGAGTCCTCTGGGCCAGCTGAGTCTCAGGCCTCTTCAAGCTTGGTTCAACTCTTTCACGTTCAACTGGTGATGAGACAGACAACATAAGATTGTAATCTTGCTTTTTAAAACTGAAAGAGAGTGTTAGGTTGCAATGCAATCCTGGTTCTTTGAAAAGAGAAAGCAATCATTAAGCTTCGAGGTCATTGCAGCAGCCTTATGACTCAAGAACCAAAAGAGACAGTTAATCCTGTGGGATTGGAGAAGAAGCAGGAAGAGGGGTGGGCTTTCTCTGTCTCCCCACAATAGAGCCAATCCGCAGCTTTGACATATGTCTCAGGAAGCCTCCCACAAGTGTGATGCAATGTCCCTCTGACGATGATTGCTTTTCTTGTTTCAGAGAACCTGGGCTGCATTGTAACCTAATGTTTTCATGCTGTAAATACATAAAACTTAAAGGAGCTTTGCTCATGGCCAAGATCCTAGGATACTAGCTTAAGTATTGTGTATAAGACTTAAAGTGTTTTGCTCAGTTCTTAAAAAAAAAAAAAAAAAAAAAAAGATTTTATTGTTAATATAAATGTGACTGACATTTTCTTTTCTTTTATTCTGCTGACTCAATAGAGGGCTTTGTTGTCTTGCAGGCTACTCAGTCTCTAACAGCCACTGTCACCTCTGCTCTAGTCAGATTTGACTTAACAACACAAAATCTATTTTTATGTTTCCATGACAACTAAAGAATGCACATCAAGGTCAGTCGGCCCCCTCGCCCTCAGCAATATTACGGATGTCGTAATTATGTGGGTTGATTTTATTAACAGTTCTGCGCTGGCATGAATTGTAACCTGTCATGGTAACATGCCTTTGTTATAAATCTGTGTGCGATAAACTACACCGATTCATATTTAATAAGCAGGTTTAAACCAAATGGAGAAGAGCATTTGCCTTTGGAGACTGCATGTACATAATTCAGACCTCAGCTGCTCGTCACTAGAGGAAATGCTGTAAACTCTGTGCTCAGTCATATCCTCAAGGTGTTCCTGTTGATATATTCCACACTTCTATATCCAGACAGAACCCTCTTCTCGTCAAGACAGTAAGGAACATAATGTCACATTATGACTGGGAATATCACAATGTAACCTGACATTACTTCACTCTTGCAGGGGTTAATTCTGCCTGTGATATTTGAGCCGTACCCATTTTATATATTGTATTAGCAAACTCTACAGTCATCCGATCATCAGATTGTGTGTTCTTGATAAGGTGGTACTGTGGAAGATAATTACTAACCTTCTGACAGAAATTAGATGTGAAAAAAACAAATAATCATGTGAGAGAGGCTTTAGGGAATCCATGCTCTTTTGCACACAAATCACAGACATGTGTATCACACCATGAAGCCATTAGCTTTAGAATGAGTTTCCAGCAAAGTCTATGCATTAGTTGCATATTTTCATTAATTAAATGAATAACTAATGAAATTAATTGCATTGTTCAGTGAGGTAATGCTAAACATGGAAATATATCACACTGTGCAAAAAGTTATACTATTTAAACAGTATTTTTGAAACAAAAAAGGCACATTTTCAGTTCAATTCTATCATATAAGCAACTTAAATAAGTAAGAGTTCAGAAAGGGAGATCCACAGGAGAACGGAAAATAAAGACTGAGTTACTGTACGTCAGTCTATACAGCAAGCAGGGGAGGGCTACTTGAGTGACAGCGTACAGTAGCCTATAGGCAGCTTTGTCAGACGATTCCCTTTATGGATCCCACAATAATGGCATAGGCCCCTGCCCCTTTGGGTAGCATCGTTGAAACGAATCTGTATCTATTAGTATGCAAGAATATTTGACACTGTGCCAATACAATAAGAATGTTTATAAAAACACCTGCATTAATAATTTCCTTATTCAAGCAGGGGACTCATCTGAGAAGAAAGTGTTTGGGTCCTGGCATATGTTTGTACTCTCTGTGACTCTATAGGCAGGAGCATAATAATTACAATGAAATGAAATGTAAATGAAACGGAGATACATATGTTTGTGGGTGTGTGTTACACATGTTCTGCTTAATTGCAGTGTACAACCATATAAACATGAGGACATTTTTGAACATATGCCTCTGTTCAGGTTCACACAAATATTCTGAAGGCTTTCAAATTACTCAGAAAATGGATGGTGTGGAGAAATGCAAAGTCTTTGCAAATTCACATCAAGTAGACAAAGAGACTGTCAATGTAATACACTGTGAACGCTCAGTGTGTGATACGTCTGCCACTAAACTATTCTGAGAGCAAAATGACATCCAATCCACAGTGCAAGTAGTACTTTATCCATGTCAGTGGATCTGAATGTCTCCTGCTTTAGGAGTCTTTTCCTTACAAATGTAAAGCAGGAGACATTCAGATCCACTGACATGGATAAAGTACTACTTGCACTGTATATGTATATATATATATATATATATATATATATATATATGTTGAGAAACTTCAACTGTTTCTCAGTAGCTGTCATCTATTTTTGAAAATGCCAGCTGTCAGTAGAAAGATTCTGAGAAGAGGAAAAAAGAAACAAATTAAACTGAAAACATGAGTTTAGTTTGTCAGACTTTAGAATATACATCTCTTTGTAACATTGTTAACAATAAAGCAAAGATCCCAAACACACAAGCTTTGTTAGGAAATTCTGCTCAGTGTGGAATTCACACTTTTTATGTGGACAGCATGGCTCCTAATTGTGATATGATTACAGCCCTTGAATCGGCAGGGAGACGCCCGTCTTACCAAAACACAGACTCATCCCATTCACGGCTCCTTCTTTAAATCACAAAGACCAAGCAGGTGCATCAGCAGAAGAAAATGGAATTCCGTGTAGACCTAGTTTTTCACAGGATCCATTTTATTTAGTGTAACCCATTAGTACAACGACCAGAGATTTAATCAATTACTTAAAAAGAGAACCTTAACCATTTCTATTCTCCAACAAGATTTTCTTCCATGAAAATAAAGCAGCAGCTGCAACCAAAATGTCTCAACTTTTGTTTTGGTTTGTTTTCCTGTTTTTTTTATGAAGTAATTCATATTGATGTGCCACGACTGTAATCCATTTTCCATTTTGCAGTTATCTGCATACACTAATTGAAGTCTAACTGGGATCTCTAAATTCCATTCAACCTTTATATAGCTCTAAATCATATTGTACACGGGTGAAAAGACATTTAGACAGTCGATTTTACTGTCTGCACAGGCTTTGTTTAAATAATTTACTAACCCTAGGTATTAGTAATTTGAAATTATTTTTTCACTTCATTTTCTGAATATTTAGTATAAGGAAGAGCTATGCATGTCCTTATTAACTGAAAGAACCTTGTTCAAACATTACATTTTAATGACACACTATCAATGTGTCTTTTTTCAGAGGTTAGAAGGTCCTCCCATACACAGAACTGCCTTTGTACCTGTTCACACCACTTACAGAAATAATGAATAGATACCCCCCACCACCCCCATTGCAGTCTATACCGAGAGCTTCATCTGAAGGCCTCAGTCTTTGATTTTTTTTTCTCCCATTATTGTGTAGGCCAGCTTTCAAAATATTATGAAAAACAGGTTTGAGGACATCTTTAAAAAATAAATAAAATAACAATATCATTTAAATATATATATAAATTTGAGAACTACATTAAACTTGCTGGAACAAGTTTAGGTATAGCAATAGATACATCTTTGAGCTGTACTTTGCAGCTTACAAAGTAAAACTCTCAAGCACAAGCAAATCCACAGACGTCTTTATAAGAGCCTCCCCAATGAAAAAGCATTATTGCTTTGTAAAATAATTAATAATTTATCCTAGAATCTCAAGCATAAAAAAAAAACAGCAACAAACAAAAAAAAAAAACTCAAAGATCTTGAAAAGGAGAAAAATTGAACCTAATGTACTGAGTTCTACAGTGAGCCATGCCATGCTAGTAATATGAATCAGATGTCTACAGGTGGCATCATAGAGGGGTCCTATATACTGGATTTGACTTTAATTAAATGTTAAAAGTTAATGTGCACAATTATTGAGTTCCTTCTGATATAGACAATTTAATTTCACTGGCACCATTATGCAGGGGACAATTTCCTCAGTTCCCATTACAACACAAGAAAGATACATCGTTTCAGCAATAACAATTTCTCATCGGCAAACGGCTAAATAGACAAATTGCTATATAAATATTCTCATGTTCATCTTTGTTCTTCCCACTCACCTGAATTCAGTCCAATTTAAAATCTAGAGGATATCTTGGCAAATGACATCAGGGTAGAGGAAGATATGTGCAAAAGATATCACTGCTTGACAGAATGCTGTCGATACATTCTGGAACACAGACATGGTCACATGGTTGTGGGCTTGTCGAAACAATCTGAACTGTTTTCAAAAATTTATTTTTTGGTATAATTTGTATAATTATTATTTATTTTAATTCATTTACATATATTCATGTATTTACCTGTATACACAATTTTAAAAATGTAAATTAAACAAGAAAAAATGTAATATAGAAAAACATTGGAAAACATCTTGGTCTCCCAGGTGGAAAATGCAAAAATAAATAATAATAAGAAAATAAGAAAAATAATTAAGATATCAATTCACTGAATATCATTTTGAATTCCTTTAACGGTATGTGACACATACCAGCACCACATGGCAGCTTACAAATGCTTTTGGGTAAATGCCTTTAAAGGAGATTAATCGCTTGTACCAGTAGTTTGCAAGGTTACGCAGTTTACAATTCCATTCCACTAGGTGACTAATGATACTGGATTTGAAATAAGGAAAGTGCGAGTGCACAGATTGCCAATGAAGAAACTGTCCCGGGGTTACATTCATAATGAAATCCAGCATATACTATATTTTACTCGTTTATTTACTTGTTTATTACGTACTACTCTGTCAAAAAACAAAACAAATAATCAGTTAAATGAATGTCATTCAGCCTATGCATTTCCAAAAGAATGGATGACTATATTAAAATGTAATCATGTTACCAATGTAATTTGTTCCTGGTTCAATGCTTCCAACAGCTCAAGTAATTCGGCTGAGTTGTAATATGATATTTCTGTGTGCTTGCCATAGGGCTTGGTAGATTCATACGTACATGTACCTGAAATGGAAGTAAAATTATGGTGGTGGTTAAATAATCTCTTAAAACACACCCTAGTGTTCTGGAGACTGATTTCAACATCTTTACTGAATGTCAACAACACCTATAATAATCACCAGTGATGTGAATATAATTGGTGTAGCCTTAATAACATATTGTACAGTCTTTCTGCAGTGGTGTGGGATTATAGTCAACCTTGGTCAAGCTGGGCAATTCATTATTTGTCACCCAAAGACATGTATTCAAGTCACTAATTAGCCATTCATTTATTTTGTAAGACTTTAGTGTTTGAAATGCACCAGGAATGAACATTCCTGAAAGCAAATAGCTGACTGAAAATGGCAATACTACTGGTACAAATTCACCTTAATACCTACTAGAAATGCCACTTGGTCAGTAACAATAAATACTCAAAAAATAAAATTGACTTGAGAGAAGAGTATTCCGATTTCAATTCTTCAAGTTATGTGTTGTATGTATTTACACAACAGAAATAAGGGACAGTTCTTGGTTTTGAAAAGACTGAATGAGTGGATTTGTTTTTGAGATGATTCAGAAGTCAAACAATGACATATGACCTGTTTCAAAACCATGTAAAAAAACTGTTTAAATATATATATATATATATATATATTTTTGTTTTTGTTTATTCCAACCATTTAACATCAGGTTTGCCCATACAGCCTAAATATAATTTTACCAGTATTAGTGAGCAGGCTATATGTGCATAAATAATACATAACAAGGCTTTTCCCCACCACCCAAGCATCTTTTGTATACCAGATTGATTAAGTCATTTTCTGCTGGACAAGCTATATCTCGGGGTTAGTAATCTGGAATGTGTTTGGTGGCATATCTCTAAGGATCAGACTATAATATGTCCCTCAGTTAAAGTGAATTTGTATGTAAAATCACACCGTAAAGGATCAATTGGGATATCTACATTGACACCACTTTTCATTTTCGCAGCTCAACGCTGTGATTACATTCTGACTCCCACTCATCCGTCTTTTTCCCATGCATGGATACCTCACGGTGATTGCAATTTTGTTGTTTAGTTATAAGATTTGGAATTAGACGGAGTAGAACAAAACAGCTTCAAATCCCTTAAGAAATAAAGACCGTTCAATTTGGTACATCAGGAATAACACATTTCTTTGCAACTGGATTTTCTACAGTTTGATAATGGACCTCATGAAATGCCTTTGCCTGGACACTTGCTGTGGTCAATTATCAACCAGAAAATGGGAACAAATTTGTCCTGAAAATCTTATGGCAGTGCTGGCTGCCACAAAATCCTCAGCTGTTTTAACAATACAGATACTGTACAGAGTAAAATTATTTAGAAAGCTAATAAAATGCTTTCATTCCTGGGAGGATGAATTTTGATTTTTTTTTAAATGGTACTGCTTAAATCTGACACACTCGTGAATTTGTATGGAAAACTTTATTTGATAATAAAAATAGCATTCACAGACTTCTTTTTCATAGCTACATATACATTGTGATCCATTTCAAGGAAAGAAGCTTGTACTGGGTAAGTCCACATCTACTTGTACTGAGACTAATGTTATGTATAGCCTTATGGGTCAAATAAAGCTATGAACAATGTAGTATTTATATATGCATAGTGTTTTATAAAAAGATTGGCCCATATACTGCTTTTCATCAACACAGAAGATAGCATTATGTCTATAGCACATTGCAAGAAATAATGCTTGAAGAACATAGACTGCATACAAGTGCTTTATAATACACAGGCAGGCCCACCATCAAGAGAAAATTCAAACCAACAAAAAGCTTCAGATTTACTTATATAGTCTTCCATTTTAAAACGGCTTTACATACCTGATTCAGAATACATTAAAATATTTCCCATGAATCATGTGTTCCATTTCAGAAATATAAACACTTATCACATTCCTCACAGCTAAGGTTTATCATAAATTCTCTTTTATACAAGAAAAAGGCAACATTTTTTTTCTTCCAACAGGCTCTGTTAATTACATATTAAATTCTGTACACATGATGGTTGGCCATTAAACTTTGTTACAGTACCATGGCAACAACAGTGATAAAACTTGCAATGCTTTTGTTGTGTGTGTGTTTTTCTTTTTTCATGAGAAAATGTGAAACATTATACATATACACACTAATGCACTGTAAAGCAGCAATTTACTTTAGTGGTCTGACAGTAATGGCAAACATCATGGCTCAGCGAGGCAGTTAGCAATTATTTTCTCAATTTGGTACCACAGCAGACCTTGACCACGCAACACGAAAATGTAGTTTCTCATTTAAAACTCCAGAATGTTTCACTGCTCAATTGAGATACATTTACAGCTGTTTTGAGGCATTACAACCAGAGGTCCTGATTTTACTTAGTTCCTTTCGTTGTCCTCAAAAAGAATGGGGTTCACTATGTTGCTTCAGTGCGCTCTAAAAATGAAGAGTCATTGATAAGATATCTGGGAGTCGGATTCACTTTCTCTTTGTTACCAAAAAGAAAGCACTTCATTGGGATAATTTTATAGGCTCAGCAAAAGGCAGTCCATTCTGCAAAAGAGATCTATAAATCTTCCTAGTACAGCCTTTCTGCTGCTATAGTACATAAAGAACAGTCCATTCATTCTTATAACTATTAGGCATCTTTTTTTTTTTCCTTTCTCAAAAAAAAAAAAAAGGAAAAAGAAACTGAACAGTTCAGCCTTGAATACCCTATCCCCCCACTCGCTTCTTCATGAAAATAGTTTGGGTATAAAAGGGTACAAAAGAATAGTTCACACTTCACTACATATTTCTTTGAGTGCTAATGCTAGCTTATGACGATGTTTCCCTGTATTGTGTTGCTGGAAGGTAGGCGCTGCTGCGATTTACTTTACAGCAGTAGACAGCAGTAGACAGCTAGTACAGTAATTTGAAAAAAATAAGTAACATTTGCCAGCGTGACTGTGAAACACCACTGCCCCCATAATTTAAAAATGTGCTAATTTCTGTGCTGAATTTATATAAATCTTTAAACAGTTGTTGAAGAGGATGTATTTCATATATCATAATTATTACTTTTTAATCTTCCCTTCATTCTTTCAAAGTGATCACTTCCCCATGTACATATATTGCAAACTGTCAAAAACGATACAAACTGAAGGAGATTTGTGCTGTATTCTCGACAAAAATTTAAAAAACAGTGGCACTAGTAAGAAAACAAAGTTGAGACCTTTCAGCTTTAAGACGTACTTAAATCTGGGCATCCGTGATGAGAAACTGCCTAGTGCATGTGAGGGTTCTCTGGAAAAAAAATAATTAAACTCATCGACAATTTTGAGAAGAAAAAAAAAAAAAGGCTTTTTTTTGTCAAAAAACAAAACAAAACTATAAAAAGAAACATCATTTATGGTACTGTTAGGCACATATTTGTTTTTTTGTTGTTGTTTTGTAAAAATCTGATAAATGTATTTATGCAAAACAAACCGATGCAATTTTTGTAAGATTGTACTTCTGCTGTAAGGGTTGGTGAGTTTGGATCTCTGGGAACACAAGAAAGTCAAACCAATAACTTAAATTTCATCAAAACGTCCAGGCTCGGTTTCATCCACAGATGAAGAGTTAGTGTTGTGAGGAGAAATGCAGCACAGCCAAGATGTCAGATCAGATGCTGAGATCATTGGGACTCTCTTTGTAGGGCCTCCGCTTGGGTTCAGGGAGATTTTTGGAAACTCTCGGGTTGGACTTCAAAGTATTATACTCCTTGACTAGGGGCAAGACCGATTCTTCTATGGAGCTTCCATCAGACAACTCATCCCTCATGAAACTCTCATTTTTGTAATGTCTCTCAGGTGATCTGTCTCTCAGCAAACTTTCCACTCTGTTCTTCCTGTCGAGTGTCCCATCTTTTAGAACATTTTCCTTCTTGTAGTTGGTTTCTGGCGACCTGCTTCTTGTGAACTTCATTTCTCTGTAATTCCTTTCTGGCGCCTCATCCTGCTTTACGTCTTCCTTTCTGTAATTCCCTTCTGGTGACATACCCCTCAAGTACTTTTCCACTTTGTAGTTTCGATCAGTTGCCCTCTCTTGCGGTTGTCTCTCGGGAGAGCGCTCCAGTCTTCTGTCCATCGACTTGGCTCTCCTCCTGTCAGGAGATGAATCCCGCCTCCTTTCCAGTAATTGTCTCGTATCCCCATATCTGTCCAGAGAACTCCTACGCTGGGGAGAGTGGTGCTCTCTCCGTCTCTGAGGAGACCTCTCCCATCTTCTCCCCTGCCTCCCGTCTATGGTGTTTTCTGCACTCCTGGTTCTACTTCGTCTCTTGTCAGGAGAATGATGTTTTCTGTGGTGTGAGCTGTGCTCCGTTTTCCTCCTACTGGGATTCTCATCTTTCATGTCGTCAGCCTTCTTGCCATGTCGCCTATGTCTTCTACGTTCTGGTGACCGGTGTCTTGAATGGCTCTTGTAGTTTCCATGGCTGTTCCATGTGTGGTGGTGATTGGAGTGTCTGCCGTGCTCCCTGCTGCCTGCAGGTTCCCTCATCCTCCTGTCCTCATATTGTGATGATTTGTGACGATCTGGTGGATAACTGGACTCCGATGATGGGTGTAATCGACTGTTTGATGGCAAGGTTTTCACTTCCGAAACATTTTGTGAACCTGTGGTGGGACTGTTCCTGTCATTGCTGGCGTCTGTAACACACACAGAGAGTAAGGGGTTTTGGCACAAATTAGCATTTGTCATATCTGGACAAGGTTTCCATTCTGCATTATTAACTACTTAGCCGTTAACATGATCAGAAGCCAGTTGTCAGGTTAAATTCAGCAAATGTTTTTGTTTTTTTATGTATTACTTTAGATTTTTTAAATTAATTTATTACACTATATTAACAGCATAAATATTAGTATTAATGAGCCAGAAGCAAAAATGCAAGAGCACTTATGAAACAGCCAAAACTGCTGACAAAACAGGCTAGAAACTCAAATCTCATCATTGTGGATTTCTGGATTCAAATAAAAATTTAAGTTTGTTTTATCAAAGGACAATATTTTATATATTTGAGATTGTATTAAATAAGTGGTAAGTTTAAAAGCTTTTACATATTTAAAATGCTAAGATCTGCATGCGAAAAAGCAGACAGCATTATTGCAGCTAATGAAGTGATGCAATCTACTGTAATTTCATTTAATTTCATTTTCACTTTTTTTCCTGTTTTAATTCAATACATTATTTTGAATTATATGTATTGTATTTTAACTTCAATTCCATTCATATATAATATAATTTCACTGTAATCGGAATAAGGTGGGCTTATTTAATCAGTCATCATATTATATAATTCTATAGAAATTCCCTGATACTTGTTTTGACTGTACTGATTGACACAAACTTAATTGATTAAATGTATGTTTTTGCGAGAACAGTTATCCTTAAATACTTAGCTTTATACTGATATTTTTATGTATGCAATTAACTGCAATTAGAATGTGTATTGCATTTACTATTTTACAATATTTTTTTTTTTCTAATTTAATCATTTATAAAAATCTAAGTGCACATACAAATTATTTGACATACTTCTTCAGATCTTTTTAATGTGATATTTTGTGATGGAGTCTTATTCGCCATATTGTCTTGCAATGGAATCTTGTATTTATGCTTGTAAATGTACTATATTGCAGTAATTTTGTGAACAAAAGTCACCTAGACATATTCAAGAGGAACATTGCACTTGTTCTAGGACAGTTAAATTATCTTATGTTTTATATTATGTTTTAAGTCTTTTCCTGTACTCATGAATGATAAGATCATTTATTTTATGCAAGCACGAAGAGCAATCAAGAAAGTAATTGAAAACCGCTTGGAGCTTTAGCATCGATAGCCCTATATAACCAAGGGAGCTTTTAGGTATGAGATAACATGATCTTGCATACTGCTGCAGCTCACTATTTGTCACACTTCACACATTACCTGTGGATAAAAATCAGACTCTGGCTGTTAAACACCCCCCAGCCTATTTAAAGAGCACGCAGAATCACCGCACTATAAAATAGGGATCCACAACTGTTTTGTTAAAAGCTGACACGTATTCAGCGGCAAAATTATAACAGCTACATAGCAGAAACAACACACAAGGGGTGAAGAAATATTAATGAGGTGAAAAACGACTAAGAAAGAACGTGTGTGGGGAGAGGGGAGTCAAAAGAAAAAAAAAGATAGGCATCGCATTTAAAACGTGGACACATTTCCAGACATAAATGCGAGGAGTAATGCATGAATCCATGTATCATTGACAGCGCACAGGCAGGCATTACGCAGTGCAGCGTGTATCTCAATGAATGGATTCATAGGCATGAAGCACAGCACAGGAGACAGTGAATCAGGCCACACCACAGAGAGACCTAAGGCACGGATTTCATCTACAAACCGTAGTTTGATTATGGCCCATAAGGTAGAAACAAGGTTCCCCCAGCTTGTCATTTCTCATACATGCAGCGAGATGGGGAGGAATCATCGCTGAAGGAAGGCGGAAGAGCCCAGCATAAAGAGGAGAGAAAGAGAAATAAAAAATATATAAAATAATAAAAGAAAATCAAACAAAAGAAATCAGAAAAAGAGAAAAGCAGAAAGGTTTAGATTTTCCAAATAGCCAGAAGAAAGAAGAATTAACCTTTTGTTTTATTATGGAAACAGGTGTTTATTTTTCAAAGAGCAAGATTGTCAAGGTAATACCCATGTGACTGAAAAATCAACAGATATAGAACCTTCACGAGAGCCGAGGACACCCACAGCAGCTTAAAGATCACCCCCAACAGTCGACAGAGAAACGAGACAACAGGATGTATGCACAACACTGGATTAACAATCTATAGCATCATAATCATCAAATGAAATAAAAATACTGGCAGTGGTCTAGGATGTGAAAAAGTACAAAATGTTATAAAAATATACAACCTCACAGAGAAACTATTTTGATGTAGGAAAAACAAACAATTCACATCACATTGACAGCCTAATAAATTACATTTATGGACACTTTAAATGGTAACTAATCCCAAGCACCACACAGAAGCGACGGTAAATGCATTTAGGAATTTCTAAGTATCAATCTATCAGAGAGAGAGAAAATAAAATCCGATTTCCATAAATATTACAGAAAAGGGACATTTCGTTTGACTTTTTGTCTTAACTCTTAAGAATTATTAATATATTTGTGTAAATATATTAATATTGTAAATTCATTTAAATATGTTTTTTTTAACATTGTTATTTGTCATAAAAGCAAAATGAAACGACCACAAAAAAATAGTGGAATTACTTTCGGGATTAGTTGACCTTCAAGTATATCAGATTCCTATAACAATTACAGTAGGTGACAACATATTTATGAGTAGTGAAGGTGACTTTAAACTATGTGGCAAAAAGACATATACAGTATTGTGACTTCCCATTTGATGGGGATAGAGTATAAGGATTTTTTTATGTTAAAGGCCCTTAATTTCAGTAGTTTATAATTTCCTTCAATAAATACTATAAATATGTAAATGAAACTTTTATTATAAGCACATTTTTACCAATAGAGAGCATTTCAGACATTTTGACTCAATGAAATGCAATAAATCAGGTTTTATGACCTTACAGCAGGCATATTTCAAGTAGTCAAAGGATACTATTTTTTTTTTATAAAAAACAAAACAACAGCTATATAACTCTTCTTACAGGTTCTCCTTATACTTTACCCCAGCGAAAGAAAGCAAGCATAAGACAAGACAATGAAAGTATCAGAGCCCAATCTGCAGGAGCTGTAAGACGTGGTGTGAAGAAAGAGTTCCCCATTTAGATCCCGACACACAATTCATGGAGTGATGGCAGGGGAGAAGGGAATGTTTTCATAGATTGACCCACCATATTCAGGCACAGAGCCATCTCCACGTTTCAGAACCATGCGGACTCTGCGACCCCCAGTTTTAATCAGTTCTATTGCACGGGCGTGTTTCATGTTTTTTGTGCTCTCTCCATTGATCTCCATGATCTCATCACCAACCTGTGAAAGGAGGCAGAAAGAACAGAGATTGGAAGAGGGGAAAAATACAATACACATTCAGATTTGTGGAATTGCGCAATCCAACTTTTGTGCAGATGTCAGCATAGGGAAAAGACCATTCGATAGTCATTATGTTCTTGATTACATTGTTTTGTTATTTTTATTTAATACAACCTATTTTTATGGTGGACAATTGCTGACCACCATTATTAGGGAAAGTAGCAATAGAGGAAGGCAAAGAACATTTTCCCCCACCATTTACATCAGTCTGTGCTATATCTGGCAAGGGAATAACAAATCCATAGAAATATTTATACTTTTGACATTTCCATTAGAGTACTGTAAGGTGTTCCCATTAACATCACATCTAACAAACCACACTCACAGCAGCAGTGAAGAGTGATGGCATTTTATAGGTATACACCCATACGGCAGTTAGCCTCCTGCTACAAGCACACAGATTATAATACTCTCTTGATATTCAGGAACAGACCTGTAATTATCCCAGCAAATCAAGCTCTGAACTCAGGCTGCTGCTACTGAACCGTTTTGTTGTTTTGGTATTCTTGTACTTGTTTGTTGATTTTATTATTTTATTTTACAGGACATTTGAATATTGTTGTGGAAAAAAAAAATACGTGTTTAGATTTCTATCTCATTGTCTTATCTCTACATATACCACATATGTATGCTTTTCTTACAGCAATGTATAAGAATAGGTGTCTTCCATTTACAAAAGTGATGGAGAACCGACTTCAAACCCTTTCATACCAGCATTAAACTGATATAAAGTCAACCGAAGCCACCATGGGCTCATTTTCCATGCTATTGTATTAAACTAGGCAAAAGAGACACTGATCTTCACCAAGTTGTGTCTGAGGAAAAGATGCACATACCCTCATCTTCCCGTTGCGGACAGCAGCACCATCTTCGGCCAATCGCAGAACATAGAGATCCATGTTGTACTCCCGCCCCCCCCTCAGGCTGAATCCAAACCCTTTAGTGTCCCTTTCGAGATCGACCGAGTAACATTCTGGATCCTGGAGGTGAAACAAAGCACCAAAAAAACACAGTCAGGCTTATTCCTACAACTGACAAAGTAAAGTAAAGACTATCTCACAGGCACTGAGGAGACTGAATCCCAAAGAGTCTGACCATACTTTCCAGGAGGAGGCCTGTTCCAGTGTAAAGACAAAGGACACAACATAAAGGAAAAACAAAGAGTCGATAAATTAATAATTTATGCAGCCAGTCGTGCTAATGTTGAGGCACTCAAGTGTTTCCAGAAGCAGTGAAAAGGATTCTAAAGTAATGAAAGATGACGTTGGTTTAAGAATTTGTCAGAAAGTGGAAGATTTTACTTCTTTGTGTTAATAAATAAACGTTCATTAAAATGGAGGGAGTTATATCTTTTACGTTTTGCCCTTTGAGAACAATTTTTGGCTGTGTTTACCATGGGTGGTAATGCATTTTTACACATTAACAAATACATACATGAATATACAAAGAAATAAATAAGTAATACGTAAACAGTAATAGTTTTGTCGAGGGTTGACCAATAAAATGTTAGTATCCTAGTCACAAATATGAAATAGATCAATATTTACCTGTGCTTGGGGTTGTGTTGGTGCTGTTGGAGGTGGCAACTGTTGCGGTGGGGCTTTAAATTCAAAATGTGAATCCTGTTTTGGTTTTGTATTGTTCCTGAAACAAAATACGGATGTATACTTATGTGGACAAATCTTTTCACAGCATTTGCAGAAAAAAATGTCATTGTTATCACAGAAAATAAGTACAAACCAAACAGTCCATAATAGGAATTGCTTATGCTACAAAAGGTCATATTATGCACTGATATTTCTGTCAGTACTTGGAAATCAGCGTTGGTATGATTCTTCAAATGATCAAATCCCAGTGACAGGCCTGTGAGTGCTTACCTTGCCTCTGGTGCAACCTGTTGTTGAGGTGTATGTGTGGTCGTAATGGTTGCAATCTTTTCTGCATTAGTCAACAATGACGCGTTGGAGGATTCTGGGAAGAAAAGAGAGTTAAAAGGATAAGTCCCAACTCAAATAATAGTTCTTTATATAAAAAAGATCCACCTGAAACATTCATTTAAGGCATATCTAACAGCAGTTCACTGTAGCACAGTAGGCTGACAAGGTTAAACCATGTTATACAATTCAAGCTACAATGTCTGAAGAAATACGCACAAGGCTCCAGTAATGCATAGCTGTGAAGGCTACAATTTATGAATGTTTATGACACATTTCTCCTTCACTGGAGAAAGCAGTAACTAGGTGGGCAAAGCACCATGTCCAGCAATAAAAAAAGAAATATAAAATACAAAACACACACTGTATATAAAAGTCACGTGACTACTGGCATTTTCTTTTCTTTTATGTCAAACTAACTTTTCCAGATTATTCTCCACGGCAGTCTCATTCTTTAAACTGTGTATTCCCTGAATGTCTCTCTCTCTTGATCCAATCCGTCTCCCGTTTTCCCAAGTCTGGTTCTTTTTATAGACTGGACGACCCCAATTCTCTGCAGGTCGGCCTTCTGCATCAGCAACCTGCCCTTGCGAAGTATTTTCTCTGCCTTTCGCCTCCCACGCAACTCTTCTACTTCAGACCTTTCACTGTCTCCCTTTCTCTGCTCACCTCAGGTGTGAGACTCGTGTCTTGCCTAACACTATCCCCTTTTATCTTCAGTCTTTCCCTAAACTCCTTCTTGTCCCCTCCACTAATCTTGCAGTAGGTTGTACTCCATATTCTTCTACTTCATTGTATTATAATCCCTCTGAAGAATCTTAGTCTGTAGTTCACCATTACTATATAACCTGTTCAATCATTCTACACTCCACCTTTTGACTACTATCCACTACAATCGACAATATAAGCACCGCAACATAAAAAAATACAGTAACTTATAAGTTTATAATGCAGTTGTATTGTTGAAAGTTTGTCACCTTGGATAAAGGCATCAGTGAAATACAAAAATACAAATCATACCCCACAGCACTCATTGTAGATTGTGAAGGGCACTGAAATAATCACCAATGTGTCATTGCTATGCCAATGCATGAGATAACATCGACCACTTAAAAAAAATGCTGGCAGCTAAGAAAGGTATTGAATTATTGAATTGTTGCGGACTTATTCAGGTGTATGTCTATAGTGGCAAAATATGGTTTACAGAGCACTGCAAAAGCAATGCAAGAGCTTTTTGCCTTTCATAAGCTAAGTTGTACTATTTCTAATTTTGAGCACCTGTTTTCTCCCATTTCCAATTGAATTGTGTTGCTGCAACTCACACCTGAAAGCTCCCAGATACATTATTTTCCCCATATGTAAAAATACTTAAATCAGCAGATGTTGTCAAGCCATTGGGTCCTGTTTTTATGCCCTGGCTGATTTGGTTCTCCCAGGTCTCTCCAGTCAAGATTACCAACAAAAAAGAATACCTGATATTACATTTGTTGTTAATTGTTTAACCTATAGCAGAAATAATGGAGAACCTGCTTCATAGAAACTGCTCCAGAAACGTTCAGCTCAATGTGATCTCAATACATTCTACTGATTTTAAAGAGCCTATCAGACATATGAATTAGGTTTTTATATGTGGCTTAAAACAAACAAAAGGCTTTGAAATATATTAGGGTCAGAGGCTCTTTCAGCTACTGTAGCAGAAAACAATAGGGGTTAACGGCATTTGTTAACACCTTGACCTTCTCAAATAACAAAAAAACAAACAGGGGCTATACAAGAATCTATCTTCCCAGGAAAAAAGAAAGAAAGAAAGAAATAAAATAGTAAAGGCACACTCCCTTGAAATTTAAATTGCATTAAGCCATAAGCCTTGGTAATGCAATACACATTATTCATTATTTTTTAATGTAAATCTGATTTTTCCTCCAGTAACCATGCACATCAGCAAAATGCATTAATTCCTAATTTGGTTAGTACCCTGACAGTGCTGTGCTCCTTGGTGTAAGAACTGCTTTGCATATAGAAGAAAAAAACGACACCACTTCCATATTCAAAAAAATACATATTTTGTTGCAAAACTGTGCTGCAGTTCAGTTTTATCTATCCGTACATGTATTCACTCATAACAAAAGTAAATTAGCTACTTTTATCTCAATTTTTAAAACAAACTGCCTCACTTTATTTAACAGATGGCTTCACTTGAAGTAATGCGAACTTCAGTTTAGGAGTTTTTTTCTTCTTCTTAATTAAGCTACATTTACAAGGCTCTCTGGGGGGTTTGGATTTAAAGCCACGCAGTGAGCTTTCATCTTAACCTTAAAAAGACAGAACATTTCATTGACCACAAACAACCGCAGCTAGTGACAGGCAGTAATGATTAAAATATTGTTCTTCTTCTTTACAAGAACTACATATAATATCTACCGAAGCGGCCCATGGCCTTCAACTGAAATATGCATTGTGATCTGTGACATGTCCAGACAGTAAATAATGCAGAGGAACAGTAGAGGGTGGATGTTCTGCCCATCTCTTCTATTTTTTTCCCCCACTTCAGGCTACATTTCCTGAGCATATGGACAGTAAAGAACCAACAATCTCCTAGCTTATACAAAATATGCTGTTTTTAATTATTTTCAAGTCAATACAGACCTGTTTTACTCGGTTTGTAAGGATTTTCCTGCATCTGTTTGAGCTAAATCTCCAAAATCTCCATAACTTCAACGTAAGCTCCACCTTTTGCCTTAAGGATTCAATCTTACAGTAAATGTATTTCTATACACAAAATATACACCATACCCAGCCTTGTAATTCAGGACTTTACAATCAACCTATTTCTGTCCACTTTTGTGTTGTGTTATGTTTTCTTAGTATGTAAAAAAAAAAAAAAAGTAATATTAATTGTAGCACTTCACTAAGTCAACCTGGGAAAAGGTAATCATCACAGGAACACATAGTCTGAAGGTACAAAGGTTCGTTAGCCAGGTATTGAAATACAGTTCTACCGAAGATTCATCCAGACATTCCTGCAGGGTCATATATTTCTCTTGTAGCCAGAAACTATTTCACAAGTTTGAATACTGTATCCTGTATTAACTGTGATTCAGATGGAAAATATGTATTGAATCTTTTCCATTTCAAGAAAGTATAAGTATTTATACCACTAGTACCAGCATGTTACCAAATCCACATAACTAAGTGGTCTGGTCTAGGAACCTTCTTCAGTAATAATCTAAAACCTTCAACATTTACCCTGTATTACAGACCTAGTGTCATCGTATAAATGATGCCCAGAAACTAACTTACCATCTCCTGGAATGATTCTTAAGGTGACTGTATTTCCTGCTTCCTTGATTAAGTTCACAATGTCGGAGTGCGACTTGTTGGTGATCGAGCATCCATTTACAGCCAGGATTCGGTCTCCCACTTTCAGCTTTCCACAGCGGTCTGCTGGGCTCCCCTCAATAATCCGACCTATTTTGTGAGGCATGGCCACACAAGCATTTCCAGCTTTTGCATAATATTTTTTGTTTTGTTTATTTGTTTGTGTGATTCATAGATTGATTTTTGAACAGAGGTAAAGGGAAAAAGAAGAGGAGAGGAAAGGGGAAACAGAAGGTTAAGGGTTAATTAACCAAGCCACCAAGCAAATCCAATAGAGGAATTGACCCAAAACCTGCCCTTCTCAAAACGAAAACATTGGCCAAGAACTTAAAGAGCTTTGAGGTTCTGAACAGCATGCCGAGGTTTTTAACTGTCATTCGAATCGATCAAACCGAATCTACTATTGTACCCGTATTATTCTTTATCTGTATATGTAGATCTACTTATGCATCAAGATTGATCGTAAAAGTCATTATAATATGTAGTGCTGGGCTTGGCTAATTAAAACTGCTTTTGGTTACTTTACTAGAAAGAATGAAATCCTAATATGTGGCCTATTAAAAATGTATTATAAAACTATATCTGTATTTGCAGACACATAAGAAAATATTCCACATTAGTAGGGCTTAGACTAACCAACACAGCATAATGTACTTTACATTAATCACTGACGACAATATCCAGAAAAGACCATGTTGCCTTAATGTGATTTTTGGGGAGCAGAAATCGATTACTATATACTCCTTTTACAATCACATGGTTTAGCAGTCAGGGGCCTGTAATGAGATTACTCGTTTGGATCCAGAAAGATGGATATTACTTAATTTGTTTAGTATAGATGTCTTAATGAGGGTACTTTATTACCCCATGTCACAAACATGCTGACACCTACTGTAGCAGCGAATACATGAGGGAAAACACTGTGCATTTATTTACGGTGCTTATCTTTGCAAGCCCTCTGGCTTTCTTTTCTCTGATATTCATATTTATAATTTCGCCTACAAATTGTGGATCTTATCTTCATCGTTATAAAGCCCTGCACGATTGCGTGCTTGTATAACATTTTTCTTCCCCTCGCTGACTGTGTATTACTTCCAGCCCCTTTCATTTTTCCAAAATAAGATCTATATGAGGACATAATACAGTCTGCCTAGTGCAAGACACAGCTGTTCTGCAGTGGTAACAGAGAAGAGCATTCGGAGAGATGAAGCGGCAATGCATTAATGAGAAATAAATTGCCAGGAGAAAACTGCTCTTAATTTGCCATGCAGACCGACCGATCCTAGGAGTCTGGCTTCAAATGCTCCGCTTCTCATTTCCAAACATTAGCAATCAATAGATATTGCGTTGTTGAAAGCTTACCAGAGAGAATTCTTGCCAATGTTTTCATCTTTGCGTTTTAGATAGGGATGGATTGATTGATTTTTTTTTTTTTTATGTAATGCGATTTGCTAAAGCAAAAAATGCCCCAGTCATACCACACCAAGATACATAGTGTACTTATTTCTTCTAGATGTGGATCATCAAGAGTATAACAGATAGTCACCCAAGACAGCAAAAAGGGAAGGTACAAGACTTCCACACAGTCAAAGGCATAGACAAGCACTGTACAGTGACAGGTAGAAACTCCATGCAGGGTGATTAGGTAGCTGCAGAATGCATTAAGTAGTCACATATGTTCAATTCATCATATTGCCAAACTCCTTCTGACAACATGAACACAGTATCAATGGAGAAACCACATAAACAGCTTGTTTCACATATTCTTATTTGCACTTATGTTGAATGTTGACTTACATAATATTGAGGTGAAAACAGCAGTTTATGTATCTGACTTAAATTAACTTTTGAAATATTTGGCAACTGAATAATTACCATCAAATGAATCTTGTTTTTGTTAACTGGTTATTTAAAAACTGTTATAATATTCTACGACTAACAGGTGCAGAATGACTCTATTCTAATGTTGTTAATTGACTTCGATTTAAATACAATTTCTGGACTTGCAGCAATATTTCTAATGCTTTGTGACATCTGGCCAACTTCAACTGAATAATGTAATTTCAATATTTATAAACACCAGTACTTATATGTAGTATACTTCAAAAATACATTGAATTAATCAGTTAGGGTAGGAACAGTGTATACATGAAAAATGTGTTGATGGAGTAGGTGTTACAAATTCTACAGAGCAACTGTCCTGTACATAAAAGATCCCACATTTTCATATAAATGTGTTTCACAAAATAATGGCTTTTTGAATTCTGCCTGCTCATTAAGTAGTTACATAATTTTTTTTTGCTGAAGCTACTTAAATTAAATGAAGTCTGTGACTAAATGAAAAAACAAACGTTAACATAGTATAATTCTATCTGTAATATAGTATCAATCATTCTCATGCATAATGCATCAGAACATACTGTATATTTATGTGAGTAAGGGCTATAAATGCATAATAAATTCTAGTTATTTACTCAGTTCTGTGGAAACAATAAAACAACCTTCTTTACTGGCAGCTCAGGCATCATATTACAAATTAAATGTAACTGCTACCATAATATTTTTCTGTAACTTGATACACATTGAACTGTATGAATATGTGTCATGTGCTAATGAAAGAGCATGTGACATTTCCATATAGATATAATTCTCTCTTTATGGTGAAAGTACAATCAAATCAAAGTCCTGCCCAGTCCATGTACTTTAACATTAGGACAACTACATTTGGTTGGAGACCTAAAAAGCAAAACATATTTGGTCTCAAGGAGCCAATTGGAAGGTGGGGAAAAATATCACCATGTTTCTATTTTCATTTTTATTTGAAAGACAGCCGTAACTGGCATAAACATGATTGTGAGTTTTCCCATCATGCTTCCCATCATTCCCAAGTAATAATTCAAATATTTACATAATCCACAAATACTTTCTGTAGGAACTGATTGGCCGATACAAGATGGTGGAAAGGTAGAGCTTACCGAAAGTGGTTCCCGCCTCGGGTCGGCTGACAGAGGACACGATGACGAAGCCGAAGCCCTCGTTCTCCCCACGCCGGATCTCCACGTCATAGGGCTGGACCGCCGTACTGACCACCGCGCTGCCCCCGCCGCCCCCGCTGCCGATGCCACTGGTGCTGCCGCTGCCCGAGCTCACAGTGTTCAGGGAGTTCTGGCTGCCTTGGGGGGTGCGCTTCTCCTCGGTGAGGGAGGGAGCCTGGTTACTGCTGTGGTGGGAAGACGCAGGGGATGCTGGGACATCGTTGTCGCCTTTGGATACTGAGGGAGAGCAGAAAGAAAAAATATATACAGTACCGTTCACAAGTTTGGGGTCACTTAGAAATATTCTTGTTTTCGAAAGAAAAACAAAATATTGCCCATTAAAATAACATCAAATTGATCAGAAATACAGTGTATTCATTGTTAATGTTGTAACTGGAAACGGCTGATTTCTAATGGAATATCTACACAGGCGTACAGAGGCCCGTTATCAGCAACCATCAGTCCTGTGTTCCAATGGCACGTTGTGTTTGCTAATCCAAGTTTATCATTTTAAAAGGCTAACTGGTCATTAGTAAACCCTGTTACAATTATGTTAGCACAGCTGAAAACTGTTGTGCTTATTAAAAAAGCAATAAAACTGGCCTTCCTTAGACTAGTTGAGTATCTGGAGCATCAGTAATTGTGGGTTGGATTACAGGCTCAAAATGGCCAGAAACAAAGAACGTTCTTCTGAAATGCATCAGTATATTCTTGTTCTGATAAATTAAGGCTATTCCATGTGAGAAATTGCCAAGAAACTGAAGATCTCGTACAACGCTGTGTACTACTCCCTTCACAGAACAGAGCAAACTGGCTCTAACCAGAATAGAAAGAGGAGTGCGAGGCCCCGGTGCACAACTGAGCAAGAGGACAAATACATTAGAGTATCTAGTTTGAGAAACAGACGCCTCACAGGTCCTCAACTGGCAGCTTCATTAAATAGTACCCGCAAAACACCAGTCTCAACATCAACAGTGAAAAGGCGACTCCGGGATGCTGGCCTTCTAGGCAGAGTTGCAAAGAGAAATACATATTTCAGACTGGCCAATAAAAAGAAAAGATTAAGATGGGCAAAAGAACACAGACACTGGACAGAGGAAGATTGGAAAAAAGTGTTATGGACAGACAAATCTAAGTTTGAGGTGTTTGGATCATAAAGAAGAACATTTGTGAGACGCAGACCAAATGAATAGATGCTGGAGGAGCAATACCATGCCGTACCCCGTGGACGGCGCTTGATTGGAGCCAATTTCCTCCTACAACAGGACAATGACCCAAAGCACAGCTCTAAACTATGCAAGAACTATTTAGGGAAGAAGCAGTCAGCTGGTATTCTGTCTATAATGGAGTGCCCAGCACAATCACCGGATCTCAACCCTATTGAGCTGTTGTGGGAGCAGCTTGACTGTATAGTACATAAGAAGTGCCCATCAAGCCAATCTAACTTGTTGGAGGTGCT
Source organism: Amia ocellicauda (assembly GCF_036373705.1). Lineage (NCBI taxonomy): Eukaryota > Metazoa > Chordata > Actinopteri > Amiiformes > Amiidae > Amia > Amia ocellicauda. The sequence continues at coordinate 7,186,291 of NC_089852.1, forward strand.
TCAGGAAGCATGGGGTGAAATCTCTTCAGATTACCTCAACAAATTGACAACTAGAATGCCAAAGGTCTGCAAGGCTGTAATTGCTGCAAATGGAGGATTCTTTGATGAAAGCAAAGTCTTGAAGGACACTATTATTTCAATTAAAAATCATTATTTCTAACCTTGTCAGTGACTGTATTTCCTATTCATTTTGCTATATTTCCTATTCAAACTCATTTCATGCATGTTTTCGTGGAAACAAGGAGATTTCTAAGTTACCCCAAACTTTTGAATGCTAGTGTATATTGGCAAAAGATTATGGCTGGGAATGATTGTGGAAATATACCCACTGAAAGGTAGACAAACTTAAAAAATGATATGCAAATGCAGCCAAATATACACATAGATTTTTATTTTATTTTTTCCTCAGTGACTTCATTCATGTCTTTAATTTACATATGATATCAGTAAAAGCCTGTACACATCAGTAATCTGGCTCATTCTCATTAGTCCATAAAACTAGTGTGTACGCGTTTACGGATTCTGGGAGTTTTTTTTTTCTTTTTTAAAAAGTTAATAACAGTGTAGAAGCAGAACAGTGTCAACATATCTATGAACATGTTAAACGGAAGGATGATTTTCATTAAAGCACTAAAGTTTCAAGGGAAAGCAATAAAGGGAAATGTATTTAGAGAGCAATACATTGCAGCAGGGAATTTTTGTTTAAGTTTAAAACTCCAAGGCAGAGTTGCAAAGAAGTAATATTATCAGAAGTGGCTGCCCAGGGGTTAAAGCTATAACCACGTATTATTGTTATTAGATATTTCTGAAACCTAAGGGAGAACCGAGAGGGAACGCTTTATTACATTTGACCTAAAAAAATTGCAGCTTTTATTGCGAAACCGTGCAAATGTATTCTCCTGTAATGTGTTTAACTTCAACCAAGTAGATACAATGTATTCCACAGTTATTCCCACCTGAGCAATTTCCCTCACCCTTCCGAGTTGATTTCTCCTGCTGTCTCTTGCGTTACTAGCCTCTCATCAATAGGGAACCTCAGCAGACTCGGACAATCCTAATATGTTCAAATTGAACGCCAATCAGCTGTTCCTTGAGGTGAACAGAATTCCACCAGCGCATGTCATAGAAGCTGTAATAAAACCCAGCTAACAAAACTACAGCCCTCGTAAAGGGTCTGAGAATCGTCATCCATCTTACCTCCATATCCCGTCTTGCGCCTCACCGTCAGGTTAACATGGCCTTGTTTGGCTGCCTGCTGCATCAGTTGGACTACAAGTTGGTGCGATTTTCCTACAACTGCAGTCCCATCCACACAGATGAGCTCGTCCCCTGATCTTAGCCGTCCGTCCTCGTCCGCAGCCCCGTATTTCACAATGTGACCGATATAAATCTGATTTGGGGAGGGTATAGAAAACGTAATCAGGGTCAGAAGATTGTCACTGTGTATTTTTCCACTTTTAAGTGTATGTCTCTTCTTTCTGTGCCAACATGGTTTGTTTATGCCATTAGCTAAGTGCACAGAATGGCTGCGTGTAAAAGAATATCATAGTATTAAAGTGTTTGATTTGGATGAATAATTGAACAGCCTCCTTGAGTACACAAGCTATATATTACTCAAAACTTCCTCTTGATTTCTTCAGAAGATACTCAGACGCACCAAACCCAAAACTCGTGTGCTTAATTATTTCCTATTTGCATTTGCCTTTGCAAAAGCTTCAACAGCTGTATAAATTAGGTCTGAAGAAGACACAATCCAAATACTTTAAACTTTCTATTAGTTTCAAGATAATGTGTTGTTCTTTTGATAGGAATGTGTAAGTGAAGCCTGGTTCCTTTCATTCATTTGTGTTCTCTTTCTACACAGTCTTCACAAAGACTGATTGAAATAATGAAACAAAATAAAAATAAACAGCACCTTACAATTCTGCTTCTTATTTGGAAAAGGCTTCCACACTGGATATTCAGACAGTCTTTCCAACATGATTACTTTACAGAGAACAAATTGATATGGTCACACAGAGTTGTTAATCAAACACGCTACTCACAGGTTCCCCCGGTTCATTTCCTCCCAGAATGCGGAATCCGAAGCCTGTGTCTTTTCTCCACAGGAAAATGTCCTGCTCCTGATAATCAGGTACTGAAAAGGAGACGACCAACTGAATGAATAACTGGAAGGCAATATGTTAGTTATTTTCCTCTATCACTTCTCAATTGACCCTGCACACTTTACAATAACACAAGGTTAAACTGTGATTCTCCAATAATCAGAATTGTTTTATTTGTATCGCACTCGCTGTACACTTTAAGATGTTCAAATGTTCCATCTACTCTACCATTTTATGTTATTTAATTAAATGTTTTACTGTTGTCAGGGTTTAATTTGACAACCCCATCGCCTTACTGATTAAATTACGTTCTAGGGTATGACTGTGATTGCTTAGCTGTAAGGGCAATGTCATTCAATTGTGAATCATAGCCATTGCCAGCATGGTGGTTTGTAATGATAACATCAGTGCTGGTAACAGATAGCACTTAAAAATGTATGTCAATGTATGTTCTGGGTCTGTCAAGTGAATATAGAGAGATACAGGAATCCACCTGTGGTATAAAGCCAGTATTTGAAACGCTGAATTGCAAACATTGGCTTCACAGCTCTGTGTAACTTGAAAAGCCAAAAACAACTGATAACACCAGAAAGGTGTTGATACGACAGCAGGATAAAAGCAGAATTGTGCTTTTGGCTACTTGTTAACCATAATAGACCAATCTGCAGTCCTATCCGAACTACATGCTGCATCTTGTCCAATACATTTACAGATACTTCCTTTCTATTCTCAGAGTGAAAAATCGAATGAACCAAAGGGGATACTTGCCACCCCCAAATATAATTAAATCAGAAACAAAAGGAATTCTCACAATTCTGAGTCTATAACTTGACAAATGCACCTCAAGAAATCACTAATTATTATGCTTCAACATGACAGAACATCTATATTTTTTAAAGGTTGAACCTACCACTTCTGCATGGTTAGTTTTTTTAATTAATTGTATTATTATTTTTCTACAGCAAAACAATGTCCAGTGCTCAGCCTATCAGGACAAATCAGTGAAGCATGCAGCTCCCCTGCAATGGACAAAATGGCTGCTGTATGGGTGCCCAGCATGTATATTTTCTCAGCAGAACCTAACACTCTCATATTTGGCAAGACTTTATTCACACTGGAGGCACCAAATGGTGCATTTATCACATGCTCTAGTAGTTATGTGCTACAATGAGTTTATAAGTCAGTGAAACAAATGTTCTAAAAAATCTCAAATTCCTAAAGGAGCTATTACTTCCAGAGTGGTTTTGTTTGTTTTCTCCCGAAGACCAACTCCTTATTAACTCTCTGCATAGTGCCTTAAAAGAGGCTTAATATTTGATCTGCATTGGATGCCATTTCCATAGGCAGAGTAATTAATCGAAAGTTCTTTTGGAAGAAAAAACGAAGGTACGTACTTTGAGATCATGCATACCACACACATAAGGAAATGTTTGTTTGTTTTTAAAACAAAACTGGTTTAAAATATACAATTGAAATATATTGTTTTGATTTTCTAAGTAAGAGTTGTATGCTGCTTTTCCAAATTAATGATAACACTGCTGGCTTCCAGAGCAGAGTTATTTCTCATGCTCTCAAACATTAATTGGGTTTCTTTCTCTCCCAAATCTCATTACTTGCACACAAACTTAGTAAAAATATATTGGGAAAGTAAAAAGCCTGTCAGAGAGAATTTAATTCAACCCCTGTTGCTGTCACCGTACAGTATGCTTTTACATTCTGCACACATCTAACTTTGGAACGGAGAGAGAGAAGAAAAGGAAGTTTGGTTCCACTCAGTTCCAAATCTTTTAATAATGGAAAAGCACTGCTTGGGCAAGAGCACAAAGAGGATTTTATCAAAACTGACTCGTTGCGTTAGACCTGAAATATAATCCAAGCTCTTCCCTGCCAGCATTTGAAGGATATTCTTATTAATTGGGAGGATCACCCCTTTGCATCACACCTTGAGACAGAGAAAATATCTTATATCCTGTTTCCTACCACTTCCAATTACATGAACATTTGTAGACTGATAAGTTTTGATGTTGGGTATTGCTTTGCAGTCCATTACCCCACTGAAAGTGCATGCATTATAATTGGTTGAAACCAATTTCTTTAGTTGACTTTAGCAAGAGAGAATGGAAGAAGGTGAATAAAACCATGGTGCAATGTTCAGAATGCTCCTGTAACGGTTAGGTTTGTATTCACTCCCCGAGATGCGTATCAGGGTAATCAAATAATATTAATGTTGTTAGAAATGGAACAAAACAAGTTTTTTCTCTTCTTATGACTATCTGCTCACCATTGTTTTCTGAAAGCTGCTTGTGAAACCAAAGTCACACAGCCCTGATGGGGCAAAGCTCCCTGCACTGCATCTCTCACTACAAATCTCAATATACTTACGCCTACTTTCATACATGCTCCTCGACTGGGCCCAGATTTTAAAGGGATCTGGCTTCTTCTGGGCAGAGCCGTCCCCCTGTTCTTGCGGTGGCTGTGGTGGAGGGGGCGCAGGGGCCGCGGCCTCGGTGACGTTGCTGGTGTAGCTGGGAAGGATGGGCGCAGTGTGAACGGGCGACTCGGTGCGAATGCTGCGGTGACTGGAGACGCTGTGCTGGGAGCTGTTTTGACTGTCTTTCCTCTCAAGTTGTTGCTGCACGATCAGGGCACAAGGAAAGAAATGGACAGTACAAGGTCATTACTAAACTTCAAACAAGCCCTTTTATCCCACCACCACCACTGTCTATATATAGATTATACTATAGATAGATATTTGTTCAGTTATCACTCGTGCTAGACAGTCATGAAGGTTGTAATTCTGAAATTTAAAAAACATTCACTTTTTTTTTCTGAACAGCATGGCTAAGTCTAAACCAGCAATTAACACTAATAGGGTTTCGATTAAAGGAGTCACCCATGATTTCCTCAATGCTTAGTGCACATCAGTCAATAGGAACCAACCAATTAAAAATGAATTACATGTCATCGTTTGGCAAAAAATAAATTGCGACTACATGCTAACAAAGATATATCAGAAATGTTTTATGGAAATACATTGTTTGTAAATATTTTTAACCATAGGCATGTAAATCAAATGTATAATGAAGTTGTTGATCTCTTTAAACACATGAAGCTTAGCCTAGGAAGAAATATTAAAAAAAAATATATATATATATATATATATATATATATATATATATATATATGAAATGGAAAGAAAGAAAATGAAAGTTGCATTCACTGGTACAATCTTGAATATATGCTTTGCTGCACATGCCATCAAAAGATTTTGATCTTGAAAAGATGCAGAGGAGAAAAAAACACCCAAAAACATGATTCCTTTTGTTGAACAGAAAGCTGGATGTATTTATAGACTGTACAATATCTACTGTATATCAGAACATATTCTAAGCACATCTCTGTATTTCACCAAAGGCTGAATTTCTCTTAGCTTGACACAGAAGCACATACAGGCTGACATTTCTATGATATAAGAGTGAGTGCAAACCGAGTTTTCCTCTCACAGCCCTGATCTAAACTGACAGTGGTCTAGGCCCCCCAAGAGTCACGTGACTTCAATCAACATCATACCCGGCCATTGCAATCATTGCCTTAATTATTTCCACGCTTTCTTTGTGGTCGAGCAGAGAACTTATACCGAGACTTGGGATGTGAAAACAGGAGATTCTCCGTTTGGCTCAGTCTCAGATTCCGCATCCCAACCTGCAGTACAGCCCCGTCATACGGATCTGAGTCCTCGCCTGAAGCCCACAAACACCACAGAGCTTCGAGCACATTAGCAGACCACTGGTGAAAGACTGACTGTAAATTAGCCCACACTACATGTATCTTGTTGGAGATTTTTCACACCACCGGCAACCACCTCCGGTCATAGCAAAACACTTCAATGAACTGTAGTGTAACCCACGTGAAAATTTACAGCTATCAATAAAATATGTACTTGAATACAATTTATCAGAGGGTTACAGTATGGTTTCCATATAATTCACATTTACATATACCCTTTATGTGGGAAAATAAAAAGCACATTTTTTGTGTTGTTTTCAAGTTTGAAGTAAACTACATTCCTATGCATGCAATTATACAGCTGAACAGGTGGCAAAGGGTTTCTGTAACATTTTTGCTTAAAAATACAAATCTTTAGCTTTTAGTTGGCGGGTGGCGGCATCATCACAAGGTTCTCACACACAGTTGTCCCTAAGATCCTTTGAAGCTAGTTTCTAATTATAATAGGACTGCCCTGTGAAGAATTGTGGCTATTGCCATAGCATACTGGCACTCTACTCTGTCTACAAGCTGGCCATCATTAAACACCCTGTTAGAGACTCAAAATATTTCTTATATATACATTTATTTTATATTTACATTTTTTTTAATCACCCCCCCACCCACACATGAATAGCACCTTTCTCTTTAAATATCAGACCCACTATCCCTAAGAAGCCAGCAGGGAAAATAACAAAGGGATTCAATGAGACACACATCAGTACTCACCAGCTTTGGACTCTTCTTTGCAGGCACCAGTCCTGTAAACCAGCATCAAGAAAGAAAACCATTAATTATGAGTGTAAATATTTTACCTTCCCTACAAGAAAATAAATCCCAAGACGGACAGTTGCTAATGTAGCCTTCTGCGGAGCAGAAGCAGCCTCCGTGCCAGCGCCTGAGTTATCGGTCTGCTCATATCGAATTAGAGCGGAGCAAGATCTATCTGCATTAGCTATGCTGACTTGTGCTGCAGCAGTCCTGGAGGGCTGGCGAAATACACAGATCTCGGCGGCCTGGGAAACTGAATACTTGGGTAGAATCTCAACTACTACCCAATAAAAAGGGTTCCGAAAGACTTAACATAACATGAATGGCAACCATAATTTTTTTCTTCAATTGCAACCATCTTCTACATTTTTTTCACCTATCATATGTACTGTGGAGGGCTTACATATTGTGAAGCGGTTCTCTCTCTCTCTCTCTCTCTCTCTCTCTCTCTCTCTCTCTCTCTCTCTCTCTCTCTCTCTCTCTACCTCCCTCCCTCTCTCTCTCTCTCTCTCTCTCTGTCTCTCCCTCGCTCTTTTTTTTCACCCTCCCCCTCCTCCACTCACTGCCTTGCTAGCCTTTCCTTGCTCTTCCATTCTCTCTCTCACTCTCTCTCACTTACTCACTCACTCACTCATCTCGAGCTGCCTCTGATTGATCTGAAACCAGATTTAAAGAGCCTAAATAAATGATAAATTCATACATAAATAGTAAACCTTCAGGAACCTTGATAAAATATTCAAAGTAGCACAAACTGAATAAATCAGAAGAGAGAAGG